>NC_054405.1:4621228-4921228 GCF_017976425.1 Toxotes jaculatrix | reverse complement strand
CAGCTGGTGGTTGATGGTGTCAAGCTGATGGTTGAGATGGAGAAGAAGCTGGAGAAGGGAGAGGCCATTGACAGCATGATCCCTGCCCAGAAGTAAAGAGGGACAATCTTATATTTTTCTCGTGACCATTCATGTGCAATCGAGCCAGCTGATGGGCATGAAGAGGAAACAGCTGCTCACCTAGTGACTCTTGACTCTGCTCACCTCTTTTTACTCCTTCCAGCTTTTTTTCTTTTCTCTGTCCTTCGTCCTTTTTTTTTTTCCAAGTTCTCCTGTGTTGGTTGGTAACATCCTGGGATCAGCCTCCACTGAGCTAGGCTTGCCTAGCAGATGGCATCACCTACTTTTTGTTATAAAGAGTAATGATTATTGAAGCTGTTCATACTGCTCAATAAAAAAGTGCCCCATGAAACAACTACATGAACCATTTTGGTCTTTTTTTTTTGTTGCAACATGAGAAACTGGAAATCACACATCAAAGTTATGAACAACTATTTTCAGTTCTTAAGAAGTATAATCCTCACATATCACTACTCACCTTGTCAGACGATCAAAAACTATTGCCAAAGATTTTGACTGTGTGCCTGTGAAAACATGACACTGAAATGAAGGAAAAACTGCCAACATCAGTGAATTTTATTAATCTTCAGCTCCATGTTCTCCTTATATACCAGAATCACGCAATCTCAGTTTGTTTCTGAGGGGAGGAATTAAACTGTAGAGAGGTGGAGAATCATACAGATCAAACCGTGTGTTATCCCGTCTCTATTGTATACAGCATCAACTGTTTCCAACATCAGCTCTGAAATGACAGTGCATGTTAAATACTGAGCCCCCTGGGGTCGTAATACTGTACCATCCACCATCTGAACCAGACCAGTGACACACTGTCTCTGCGCAGGTATACAAGCATTTACTCAACACTCAGGTCAAAAAAAACAAAAAAAACAAACTCTCATCAAGACTTTTTCACAGTAGATTCCACCTTAAGACAAAGTTCATCCCTCTTATGCTAAGAGTGAGTTGTTTTACACTAAGCTATTTGCTCTTTAGCCTGTTTTACGTCAATAATTTTCACTGAAATGCTTTGCAAACCACCTGATTCATATTGCGATCAGGAGACGTTTCTATGGCTTGAATGCAACCCAAAGCTTTCAACATGTCAGGGACTAATTGGGATCACTGCAAATTCAAGTTAAAACAGAACTGGCGATAAAAATTGTACAATTTATTCCCATTGTCCTTGCTGGATCTAAAACAACATTTTTCTTACACACTGGATGTTGTGGTACATTTCATGACATACTTCTAAGAACTCAGGAGCCCTCTTGAATGTACTGAACCTATCCTCTAGCAAACAAGGAGGAGCGAAGTCGCTGAGCTTCACCCAAACCTTTCTGTTTGTTTTTGTGAAAGGGGGAAGGACCTGGTGCTACATGTAGCACCATTTTCTTTGTATCAATTCACATTTAAAAATTTGAACGTGTCTGCATTTCACAAAGCATCTGATCCTAGGTGTGCATCATGTTTCATTTTTTTTTACCCTAAAACCCAAACTCTGAAGTCATGCAGGATTGCAGGTTGGTTTTGTTCCCCATTGTCACTGACAGAAACTGCTTTAAACTAGAATTACTTCCCTTGCTCTAGCTATAAATAAACCTTGAGCTCTAAGATATATACTATATTCATATATTTTATATACAGTCATCAACTGACTGATATAAATCCAGTTTTTTTTAATGATATTATTCTAAAAAATAAATAAAGTACCTGTGCAAATATCCACAAATTGAAGTGTTTCACATTTAAGACATTGGCACCCTCCAGTGGCTAGTTCTGGGTATCACCTATACAGGTACACTGGAAGGAGCTGATTCAAGTCAAAGCAAAGTGCATTGAGGTCTATATTACCTAATGCTAATATACACCACAATGAGAAGACGTCCAGGGAGAGGACAAGGACAGACTCCTGGTGCCTATATTGGTTTCTGCTTCTCACCCCGAGGAGGCGGACAGGTCAAATCCACCCTCCCCTGTCTGGGCTCCATGAAACAGCACACACCAAACAGGACTGAGAAGATGCCATACATGGGTCTACAACGTGAAAGTGTGGATGATGGCGGAGTGTTTCCCTGTGGGAAAACAGGGTCTCAAACAAAGAGCAGAGGAAAGCCAAACGCTCATTGTGACGATAGAAAAAAGTTGGTGGTACATACATACGTGGACAGCTAAGGATGGCGTCCCTGTTAAATTTAGGGAGTCGGAGAGTTTATCGTGGATGGGAAAGGAAATGGAGGTGGGGTAAGGGGGGGTGTTTTGGGTCACTGTGAGCAAAAGCCACAACTGAGAGATAGTATTAACAGTAAATTAGCAGCCAAACAACATGATCTCAGTAGCCTACGTAAATATCACAGTATGTTATTCACTAAAAACAGGGAGGGAGAATAGAAAGCTTTCTGAGTTTTTTCTGTTCCTTTTTTTTTTTTTTTTTACATTAAATATGTACTTGTATGAAGGCGCTGGGGATTGTTCACTTTAAAGGTAACCAACTCAACAGAAGAAAATACCGTCCGCACTGCCTTCATCGTGCCTTTTCCAGATTCAGAACACTCCCCCCCCCCCCCCGATCCCCACAGCCCTCAGTCATCAATAATGGACAGACCAGTTTATATACTGTGCCACAAGAAGAAGAGGTTGGACGCTTGGAGGTGTGTGTTTCTCTGTGTGTGTGTGTAAAGGTGCGTGTGTAATCTGAGAGGTTTCACTGCTTGGTTGATCCACTTTGGGTGTTTCCCATCGACATACTGACATGATGACTGAGGCGGGATCACATGGCACAAAATAGAACCAAAGAATCGCATTGCACTGAAAATACACCAGACTTATAGAGTGTCTCTTATTTTGTGGTGGGACTGACTGACTCCTTTCAAGAGCGAAGCCTGAATGACATCTGCAGCTCGCCCTTGCTTTAAACGCCTTGAACGATTTCAACACTTTGAGGGCTCTGAGCTTTGAGTTAGAAAGATTTTCTCAGGTGTGAGTGCCACTGCTGTTGTGTCTTCAGTGTGATGCTTTTGAAGAAAGGTTAAGGGATGAAACGAGGTGGGAGGTTGGAAAATGCTTTGAGAACTCTGAACGAGTTTTACCAGCGCTGACAGGCAATGAATCCAGCCAATCAGAGAGCAGCATGTAGTGTGCATGTTGTGCTTGCAGATATCTCCTTTAGAGAGCCGCTATACAGTATGAAAGTTACATAAGCTTCTGTAACTTAAGCTTAAATGATTAACCAAATCAGCTGTATTGATTTAATTTTGATATTGATGCAACAAGAATCTAAAATAGAGTCTGACTGCACCGTGATATTCTCTTCTTGTTTGATGAATGAAGATTTAGCGAACCTAGAATTTAGTTTCTCAGTAAACTTTATCTACAGTTTTAATTTCTGCTCGTCTCATGCAGAGAAACTAATGCGAGTGAGAGTCGACAGTTCAAGATGTCACTCGCTCATTAGTGTCAGAGTCACCCTCTGATTGGATTTTGTGTTCCATGTCAGCCTCTGATTGGCTGTTTCAAGGGCCTGTCAGCCCTGCTCCCTCTGACCTTAATCCAGTGCAGTCGTCACTGCTGTATGTACACGAATCAAAGCGATGCAACCCTCTGCGGCTGCTTGTCTTACCGCTGCATCTGACCATCTCCACATTTGTGCATGTTATTTACCCAGGTGATGAAAAAGTCAGCAGATAACCATTGTGAGGAGAAAAAAAATGAGCAGTGTACGTAAAAGGTGACATATAAAAGAACAATTTAAAAAACAGGACTGGCTTGTCAATGACATCCAGTAGACAAGAGATGATGTTTTTCTGTAGTGGTGAAAGTGACAGTGGGTAAAAACAATGATCAGAGCAATAAATAACAAAATAAAGAGTCATTATGGCTAGAGTAGCAATAAAAAATATTCAACTAGATTCCGTCTGATCCAGGTCCAGTGGGTGCAGTAGCTCAGCGAAGAAGTTGGCTGAGCTCAGTGGGGTGATTGGGTGGAGAGGGGGTGCCTCAGTCTATGTGACTTTACGGGTCAGGTGTGTGTGTCTGTGTATGTGTGTGTGTGTGTGTGATTGTGTGCAAGGGGGGGTAGTGGTGAAAGAGACAGAAGGAGAAGTCTTTTCTCTCGGGTCCAGCCCCTCGCCCCTTCTCTGCTTTTTTTTTTTCTTCAATTATTTTCACCCCTCTCTGTTTGCACACACACACACATCAACACGCACTCACACAAAAACACATACTGGTACGCAAACACACCCTCTGTTCAAAGTTCAAGGTCCTTAGAGATTTGGGTGGCAATGTCCCGAAAAGCTAGCGGTGCCCCCCAGAGTCGCGTGTAGCGCACCCCATTAGAAGTCTCGGAGTTGCCCGTGGAAAGATGGCACACCTCGGCCTCGAAAGCCACGCGGCCCCCTGCCACGCCGTGGGTACAGGAGAGCAGAAAGGGGCCAGCATGGTGGACCTGGCAGCCACATCCGAGCGCCGCCTCCCGCAGAGCCAGTACCACCTCCGCAGGGTCCCGCCGCCCACCGCCTCTCAGATCCCAGCCACGTCCGACGGCCCGGGGCTCGGACGCTTTTTGATACCCAGGTAAATGGCAACTAGGGAGAGGCGGGAAAACCATTACCAACATAATCAGACATTGAACCACAGCTGCTTCTTCTGGTCCCACAATCAAAAATAAACCATCATCCAGTTCATAAGTGCAGTCGGCTGGAACACATGTACTGACCTTGTGACCGCAAATCTCCTGATTCCCTCAGATTCATTTGTGACCCTGTAAGACAAACGGGCAGAGTAAGACATGTAGTCCACCATAGCACTGTATGAGCCTTAGGACCAACCCACAACTCTCAGATGAGATGGCATTCAGCAGTGGATATTATGATATTATACAGTGCAGTGAGACCAAGCAAGCATCAACAACAAGAAGCACGTGATATGTAGAACGGTGGCCCCCCCGACCCCACCCCAACCCCAACCCCCCCTCACAGGAATGCACTCACAACTTTGAAAGCATGCAGATATAATGCAGTCCTTTGACTTTTAAACACTTTTGTGCATGGTCCTACACACTCCCATCCACTGTCCTCAACAACATTTGAAATAAACATTCAGTGAGTTTTATCCAATCACAACACAAGTACAAAATGAAAACATTTCTAAAGGTATATTCAGGATGATAAGAATAAAAAACTTATTACAGCAAACCTCTTCAGACAATGACACAATAATCCTGAAACTAAAAGTTAAAAACAAAAGTCAAATGAATTTTCCTTGATTGCAACCATGCTTGAAACCAAGTGTGTGAGATCTTGACAGTATGAAGATGATTAACAAGTCATGCAGACAAGCAATAATTTAATAGATAGAAGTATGTTAAAGTCAGGCAGGCATTCATGGACCGGAGCAAATTTCTGCGTGACCAGGCAGACAGATGGGGCATCACAGGAAGACAAGAAAGAAGCGAGAGACATGGAAACTTACTAACTGTTTTTGATCCTTGTGGAAGAGTACAACCCGAGACTGATTTGTTTGAGCCCTGGCGCTTGGACGGGTCAAGGTTGACCCTGATGCCATGACAGGGGAAAGCAGAACAGGATAAAGATGGAGAAAAAGAGGGAATACAGGGCAAGAGCAAGGGGGTTGGGGGGGTAAGAGAGAAGATAATTGAATCAAGGAGAGCAAGTGGTGAAAAAGAGCGCAGCGCAGGAACTGATTGGCAAGGATAAAGCTGAGGTTTGATAAGATTAGACATGTGTGATTATGACGACTGGGAGGGAGAGGGGAGCAGAGGATAATCCAGGGCCACAGAAGGGCTTGCCAAAAGCCCTGTGTGAATAAAATGTTTTGATAAGCATGGCTGTGCCCAAGCTGAAAGGCAGAACTTCACAACAACAGTTCTAATTGATTTCATATAATGTATGTGATTTGATTCAAAGTAAACCTTCTACTCAACCCAACAGCAAAACAAACCTAAAATAGCAAATTGCAAAAAAAACAAAACAAAGAGGCTACCAAAAATAAGGCATGCAAACATCAGGGCCCTGGTGACCCCACGACCATATAAGAGTATGTGGGAACCAGAAGTAAAATAAAAACTAGGCAGTGTTAAGAGTTAAGAAAACAGAAAGATTGTAGCAACTGATAATGTAAAAATAGCTTCATAAAATAAGATCTCGTGTACATGAAAGAAATATTAAAAGTATATTGAGATTTGTCTAAATGGAGCTAAATCCATAGCCATATAACATGTTAACTACTGAGATTTAAAGGTGTTTGGTAGGTTTTTTTTTTTTAACATTTGAAGGAGCCAGGTCAGCTGTTTCCCCCTGCCTTCACCCTTTACATTGACTCCAGCGTTGTATAATTTCAATTCGATTTTCCCGGATTTCAAACTATTGGTTATAAATGTTTTTAAGGCAAATATTAATGACTTAACGTGATATTACTGTGGTGTAACATTTTCATAAGATTGGAGGGTTTAGAGAACAAGTAGAGGCAGTAGAGAAGTAAAATCTTTCATACTGCATCAAAAGCTGGTGTGTTTCCGGTGTTCAGAGGCCAGGGACAGTTCAGTGTTCACAAACGTGACCTGGGCCTGCCCATGTGATGTGATATGAGACATGTAGCACGTATCTACCTGCGAGTGAGTTTCGAGGTCAGCTTGGTGAAGAGGTTGGAGGTTGCCCTGGTGCGGGCGTGGGGCAGGGGGCTGGCGTCATGGTGTGACAGGGTGGGTGATGTGGGTGGGGCAGAGTAAACCGAGGGCCCGCGGTCCCTCAGCTGTCCCCCGTGAAAGGTGCTGCGAATTGTGGAGCCTCGAGTCAGGCGGCATCGGTCTGAAGTGGAAGAGGAGGAGGCAGCTCCGGCCCCGGCAATACTGAGTGTAGAGGGAGAAGCTGCGGGCATGCGGTGGCTCAGGGAGCTGCAGAGAAGAAAAAGAAACAGGAAAAAAAAAATTGTCTCGAGTTAGCCCTGTCACAATAAGTACTATTCATCAATTCATTAGATACAAACCCTCCTGCGTTGGTTGGGTCCGAAATTTGAAATGTAAAAAAACCTGAAGCCAAAATCATAGGCTGACCTGTCAGTAGCAGTTGAATTGCATTGTGGGAAATATAGGCAACTTTTTTTTTACAAAGAAGAATATATGGAATGAAAAAAGACAATATCTGTGCTTCTGTGGCATCAACTGTGATCCCTTTTTGTCCACTGCGGGTCTGAAAATGTTAAGTGTGATGCTAGATGAGTAAATAAACTGAAGAACTCTAGATCCTGAGCCTACAAGTGTTCTACTGTAAACACAAAATGTAAACACGTGCTCCTAACAACAGAACAACTGAAGGTAATAACAGTTAACTTCTTCAGGCAAATATTATCAGGCTAAATGACTAGAGCAACCATCACACACCTACCTTTCATGATTTTACTCTTTGATGTAAAATCAAAGAGTAAAAAAAGTATGTTGATTTTTCACCATGGATCAATACACTTACTTGATTTATCACGTTAGCTATGAAAAATCTTAACTACTATCAATATTAAAACCTTCAGCATAAAGTGGTACCTGTTGTCTTTGCCATTCTGCAGAAGAGAGTGTCTGTCAGTGCCTGAGCGGTCTGTGCACACGTATGTATTCCGGCGTGTCATGGCGCTTCCAGGGATGTTATTCTACAGAGAGGAGAGTAAGGTAAGAGGCAGATTATTACACTGTCACATTATCATACTGAAGCACCATGTTTCAAAATATTTAAAGTGATATTAGCAATGTACAAAAATACCTGCATATGGGTCTATAAGAGAAGCGGATGGTCTACAGTGGAAGTTGTTAGGAAATTGTCTACACTGCTTCTTTTTCCATGCTAATTTGTTTTCTAATGCCAGTTATACTTCTCATACATATGTGTAGAGGCTCATAAAACATGCATATGGAACTAATCAGCGGAAACAGATCTGGAGATTTTAGCAGTGACAAAATTTCTCTAAGGAGGCCAAGATGAATGTCAACTTGATATGAACCGTCTGTGATCAGAATATGAGAAATGGCAAAGAATGAGCCATAAACAGCTCAGTGGGCCACAACATAATTTCAAAAAGAGGTTTTTCATGCCAGTGTATGAGTTGACCAACAGGAAAACAAACAAACCAAAAAAACTAATTAAAAACATGTGAAAAGCTCTTTTTTCCATGTTAATGCACTTTTGTGATGACCCCTCACTCCAGCTTGTCGTTGTCTGCCTGCTGTCACCAGGGTGTCATGCTTTAATATTTGATTATGAGGTAAAAATAACACATGTGCAATATCTGTCATGTTTTATCCTACACTGCACAGTATATCTAGTGAAAAGGGGTGAAAAGTTGAGGATGTCCTTGAGGAGAAGATCTGTGTGTTTCAGTCTGTGGTATGATGTTTATTGTAGACTGTTTCGAGGGTTGACAGAGAAAAAGTTGACATCTTTTGATGATTATGCTGCCCACTGCTTGAGAAGGAAACGTGTCACTTACTGTGGTGGCAGTCATGTCTTTGCGGCGGTCCGGGATCTCAGACTTGTTGGGGTTGTTGGCACTGCTGACCATTGGGCTGGAGGGAGGGAGGCTGTGGCTCCCCATCACGCTGCAACTGGCCTTACGTGAAGGCATTCGACCCTCTCGCAGCTCCCGGTCACCCGTGCTGGTCGGGCTCCGTTTGGGGTGCATGACGGGCATGGAAGGCCCACCTGTGTTGTGGAGGACAGCAGAGCGCAGACACACAGAGACTCATATAAGGAGTATTCTGCAAATACAGTTACAGAGGAATGAAAACTGCAATGTTTTGGGTTAGGTGGGTTCAATTCACAAACAAAAAAACAATTCTATGTTCTATTCCTTATGTTCGTTACTGTAACACTTTAAGAATTAAGACGTTAGAGGAGAGACTCACAGAAGTCACTGTGTCGTCGCTGCCTGTGGTAAGTGGAAGCACTACGCTGGGTCTTGCTATGTGAGGAGGAGGTGGAAGAGGAAGAGGAGCCGGTGGCTGAGGAGTGCTTGTTGGTCCCGTTGGTGATGGGGCTGGGTCGTACCCTCGCCAGGGACAGGCTACTAGCTGTGCGAGCCTCACTGCCCTCCTGCGACATCATAGTCAGATTGGATAGAAAACAGTCAGAAAGCCTGAGCCAATATGACGTTTGATGAGCTGAGTGTTGCAGAGAGGAGGACGATGCCAGGGTTTTTAGTCTCTCTAACTCTGAAACTCATTTCTGATCAGAGGGGCTGGGTATTGAACTGTGGTACTTTTTGAGATCTGACCAAAATGTGACCGTAGCACTGAGTATTGAAAACTGTCAAGCACCGATATTTGGTATTGAACTGGTATTGGATGTTTGGTGACATTCCCTGCAGCTCCTGGCTGAGCACATTGATCTTAGTCAGATAACTTCACTGTCAGTATATCCATACATGCACCACAATCCTGACAGAGCGCAAGAGACTGTGAAGGTTTCCATCAAACATCTGGCTGCAGTATATCCAGCTAGAGACAGTGTTCTCTAAGACATGGTCAGGTTCAAGTTAGAATCATTATTAAATTAAATCAAATGATTTTTGGGGAGGAGGGTAAGAGACGTTAAATTTATAGAAAGAAAGAGTGGAAAAACAGAAATCCCATAATTTATCACATAACTTTTCACATGAGGATATATTTTGATCAGGCAACCTTCTTTTATGGTGGCTGCTTCTAAGACAATATTAAACAGTGTAACACTTAAAAAGTCGGATTTATTTTGTTATATTAAAATAGATTTGCAGCAAAGCACAGCTGTATTTGTCAAAGTAATGTATCACAGAAAATACTGTTGTAAAAGAAGACTCCAGTGTTTTGAGAAGTAATTTTGCATGTGCAGCTGGTGACTGAGGAAAAGGTCAGAATGTTATTTCACTCATAGTAAGCTGCTCTCATATGACAGTCAGCCAAACAGCTACTGTGGATGAATAAATATGAGGTCGTTCTACACAACTCACGTCGCCTTTGCGGCCCAGCAGTAAGTAGGTGGCGGTGACCTCGTTGTATTTCTGATTGAGCAGAGAGTCCTTGATTTCCTCTGGAGTGAAGCCCATCCCGACCATCACCTCTGAAGAACACAAACATTAACAGGTGAGGAAGGGACTGGGATATATTAAAACATCCTGTATCTTGACGACACTGATCAGTGTTGTAACGGTTGAGACATCTTAATATGCTCTGAAGCAGAACGGCAGCTGACTCACCTATGCGAGCTGGATCACTGTAGTCCTCAACAGGTTCTATATGGGGCTTCAGCTCCTCCCCCTCGTACCCTGTATTTATCCACTTGTCCTTCATGACTTGCTGTAGAGACAGAAATACAGAAACGCCTCAGCTGTGTTCAAATTTCATGTTAGGTAAACTAAATTTACATTTTTGTGCTGTTTGGCACTCCTCACCTCTAGGGTGCAGCGTTTGGCGGGGTTGAGCACGAGGAATCGGCGAAGGATCCCCTCACAGTCTGTGGACATATAGAACGGCACGCGGTACTTTCCCCTCAGCACACGCTCCCTCAGCTCCTGTTGGCCACATCAACACCATGTTACGCACACAGCACGTTTCAAATGCAACAAGCCAAACACAGACCAGGAGCCAGCTGCAAAAACATTTCAAAACATTTTCAAGATGCTACAAGAAGAGATGTAACACCAGTCATTACTTCATTTGCTTTTAGGTCCATTTTGAGTTTAGAAAAAAAATCAACAGTCACAGAAGGTAATAATCACAATTAATTTAAGTCAGAGTTGCTCTGTTCATTCATGTGGAAGTCTTACTATCAACATATCCAACACTACATGAAAGTATTTCACTCTAGTCTGAAGTTCTCTGATGAGATTGGTCAGTCTGATATAACACTGACTGTTGCATAAAAAAGTAAATCCCAGAGTCCCTCACTGCAGGCAGTGTGCTGGGGTGCAGTCAGATACGAGAGGGGTTAAATACACATTTGTCTCCACCCTCTGGTGGAGCTCTGGGGGGCCATTCATTGCCATCTGCTGGATTTTGGATAAAAATACTATTTTTAGTTGTTGTTTTTTTTTTTTCCTAGCAGCAGGTCCTACTCCACGGTGTAATAACATTACACAATACAAACAAAGAGGGTGGAGGTCCACCAACAGACACTGAGACATAATTGCATGAAAAGGGTGAAGCCACTTTAACAGCGTGCTGCACGCTGACGTAAGCAGGATCATTGAAGTTGCATGATTTTCTACAGATACACATTCAGAACATATTATACATACTGTAACTGTACAGTACACATACACACACACACACACACACACACACACACACACACACACACAAAGGGCCCAGTTTTTTAAAAAAAAGTGGCTTCAATTTTTTGGTAGAAATTTAGAGTTTAAACAGATAATTCCCACAATTCACCCAACTTCTGTTTGATGACTTACAAACCCTCTGTGTTTACAAAGCCAGTGTTGGAATAAAATGTGTTACTACAGCCTCTGACGCTCTATTGGGACAATATTGTATTTTACAGTTGACAAATGACGATGAATATCCACCACGCAGTGTGACATGTTTACACTGTTATGATGTTTCACAAGTCTGGGCCTATTTTGTTGATCAGATGCACACAAGACAAGTTAAAAACAAATGTGAGTACTGAAAAGGCAAATCTAAAGCTTTCTTAAATATAAGTTCTAAGTTGCACTGACATTCAAAAGACTAAAAAACAAAGAGTGTCTGAGGACAGTGTTTTCACTTCACAGAGACAGTCCCTCCTCTCATCCACTTGCCTTCAGGTTCTGTCCATCAAAGGGCAGTGAGCCGCTGACCAGGGTGTAGAGTATTACTCCCAGACTCCAGACATCTACCTCAGGCCCATCATACTTCTTGCCCTGGAAAAGCTCTGGGGCAGCGTAGGGCGGCGAGCCACAGAACGTGTCCAGCTTGTTGCCCAGCGTGAACTCGTTGCTGAAGCCGAAGTCGGCGATCTTGATGTTGGCGTCGGCATCCAGCAGAAGGTTCTCCGCCTGAGTCATACATACATCGATGCGGAGGAGAGAGAGGCAGGGATGGCCAGCCCGAGGGAGGGAAGCAGGACAGGAAAGGGATGTATACAAAGAACAGCACAGTGGGGGGAGGAAGGGGGAGCAGCGGAGAAAACAGTTGGGTGGGGGAGGAAAAAAGAGGAATCAGAAAGTAGGTGGACACAAGAAAGAGAGTTGTGATGAAAAAAAAAGAGTGTGAATGAGAGACAGATGGGGAGGGGTTGGTGCTTTTGTGTTGTCCAACAACATAGATAGTGGACATGACTCATACTGTATATATGTCACTGTGTGTGTTGAGGAATAATCTATTACAATGAGGTCTGGACTCTGACTGTATCAGATCCTTCACAGCTTGGTTTAAAAAAATAAAAAAACAGCTTCTCCACTCATCAGTACTGCACTGTGTGTGATTAAGATGCTAAAGGGCCCTTTTCACAGACACAGATTAGGACTAGTCCCAGATTATAACTTTCAGTTTAGCGTAATCTGTCAGTGAAAGAAATGTCCTAGTCTTGGACTAGCCTTAATCCCTCATCTCTGAAAACAGGCCCAAAACATCTTCTGAGCTTTCTCACCTTCAAATCTCTGTGGACAATGTTCTTCGTGTGGCAGTAGTGGACAGCGGAAACAATCTGTGAACATGAGGACACAGACAAACCTGAAGTACCGACAATTAAATGTGAGGATTGGTGCAATGTGGGCACCGTGACGTGGTATGTTCATACCTGTCGAAATTTGGCTCTGGCTTCAACCTCCTTCATTCTCCCATGAGACACGAGGTAGTCAAACACTTCACCTGCGAGTGAGTGCAGCAGAAACCGATCAGTGATGTAATAAAGGCAGAAGCATTACAGCCATACTATCATTTGATTATATATTGCTGATATACACAATCAATTTCAATCACATCAATTGAGTTATTAATATTTATAAATTCACAAGCAATAAAATGCACCATTGCTCAGTTCACTTCACTCAGGGATGATGCTGCTACAGTCAGACTTGGTCTGGATTGACCACGAGATAATGGTGGCTAACATTAGCTAATGTTAGCAAAGTTCAGGTAGCTATTGCTGTTTAACTGCTCTGTTTGCTGATTTTATGCCCCTTGTCTATTTAAATAATTATCTTTGCAATAATTATTACACAGCGCAGTTGTAAAATGTCACTTTTATTTATTTAAATAACATAACATTCATGTTTCATTCTGTTACCTCTGGACAAACCAAGCAAGGTGTCTCCCACTCATTTCCTGTGATAATGCTACACAAAGATAAACTAACCACGAGAGTGGTATCAGTCGCCTCATCTAACTCTCAGCAAGAATGCAAATACATGTATTTTCCAAAATGTCAAACTATGACAAAAGACAAAAACCTAAAAATATATACCGTGAAATAAACACAAAAACCCACCATACGAGCGTATATAAAAAAACTATCAAGGTTTGTGGTGAGAAAGAGATGAAAGACCTGCTCTCCCCAACATTCTCTATTCTTCCCTCAAAAACAAAATATACATAATCCCTCTCCTTTTCTGACCCCCCGTCTCCTCACATGCTGTTTAAATGCCATTATGTTTGAGTAGCTGCTAGATTTTGGATTAACGGAGCAAACTGTTGTTAGACATCATTTTGGATATATGAGTAATATGGGCCTGAAAGAAATCCACATCTGAAACTGTGTCTCTGACATTCTCCAAGGTCACAATGAGCAAATGATATGGTCTGGGACAGAACACAGAAAAAAGGGACTGGCGACAAGAAACTGACACAAATAGAAACATAAGAGAGACTAATGGAAGCAAAAAGAAAAGGAGACATCAGATGCAACGTGCTGGCGTCACTCCTGAAATTGTGTTAAAAGTCTCTTTAAACAGCATCACCATTACTGCACAGGGGCTGCTCAGTTATTTATGCTGTGGTTGAACATAGCACTGTACAGCACCTATTAGGGGAGAGTCTGCAGTCATCTTTAATTTAAAGATACTGTCTTCCATATCAGACTAACAGGAAAAACATCTACTGTACTCTGCATGCTTTACTGTACATGGTCTCAAAATCTCAGAATTCCCAAACATCAGACTGGAAGCAGAGGGGAAACAGCTAGCCTGGCTCTGTCCTACATTTCAACAGCTCGAAACTTTATTAATGAACACATGAACTGGAAGGAGGGTGAAAGCAAAGCAACCTGCAAGTGCAACACATCATTTGCGACAGTGTTGGGACAAAGTATTTGATCATGAGACTGTATTTAATATATAAAAGAAAGCAAACACATGTATTTCACAAAATGTCACTGTTTCTTTAAGCAGTCCTTCAATTATGATTTGATTATGAAAAATCAATAATCATCATAATAATCATAAAATTTCCCGTTTGAGCAGAATTTAAAAGGTGCCACCAAATCAGTAACTCTCAGTAAGACATGGTGACTGATGTACCCACCTCCACTGGCGTACTCCATGATTAGGTAAAGGGTCTTTTCCGTCTCAATCACCTCAAACAGCTGCACTGTAGCCCAAAACAGAATCAGATTAAAATCAAATATATATAAACAAATCCTGCTCATGTTATAAATAATAGCACAGCCGTCTGCCTGTCTGTCTTAATACGGAGCAACCCGCTGTTAATACTGTGGGGATTTTTGATCCATATGACATTTCAGCTTTAGAAAATCCCACCTCGTGACCTCTGTGTGAGTCCTGAGACATTGCTCGCTAGTCTTCAGTCAATGAGCGCTCTGAAGCTTATTCAAAGCATTATACTTCTGTCTGGTCACACATGGAGGCAAATCTCTGTCTCACACACACACACACACACAAACAGATGGACGCACACTCAGACACACAAATGTAAAGTCCATAGAGATGAATGCGTATGCCTTACCTATGTTAGGGTGATTTAAGCCTTTCATTATTCGTACCTCCCGAAAGAGCTGGGAAAAGGAAACAGAATTTTAGTATCATATTATTAAAGTATAATAAATAAACTCCAACCTCTGCCTCTGAGTGTTTAACACTGTCTCGCCACACTGCAGTGTGCACTGCAAATCTGTGCTTTAAGCTGTAAATATGAGGGCATCGTTGTTATCGTGGCCATAGTGATACATTTAAAATGTAGAACCATGTATGTTCTTGGAGCTGATGAGGAGTTTCTCAGCATCTTCTGGCAACGATTCCTATTAATTAAACCTGAAGTTCTTGCAAACACACAATTTTAATTCATGATGACGTTTTAATCTCAGTCATTTTCATTGTTATAAGAAACTAAAGTCCACTGATGGTGGAAATTTGAGAAGTGGATCATCACCAAACTCACTGGGGCCAAAGACCAATCTGGTTAATAAATTGCAATGAAATAATTTCATAAGCTGCTGACCTAAAAACAGAGAATGCAACATAATCTCCTTGTCAGAGTTAAAAAAAAACCCTATGAATTATCTATGTTATTCTCTCTTTGTCAATCAGAGGATCAAGCCTTTCCATTTGTCAGAAACTTAATTTGCTCAAAAATGTTTACTGTTAAATCAACGTGTATAGTTTTCAAATTTAGTAATTTAACCCACGGGAGAAGAATTTCAACGGCAGTGCCCAATCTGACACATGAGGTAAACGCAACGATTTACTCCTTTCTGGCCCTAAACCAGCTTCTACTGAGTCACTTCAGCAGTGTCACTTGTCCTGAGTAACTTTTAGAGTTCAACAGGAAGAAGATAAAATACTGTAACCACAGTTATTAGCATATTAAAGGAGAACTCCACCTGTTTTACATATCAAAGTCTGTTTACAAGTGTTGGGGAGTACTACAGCACATGTACAAAAAAACAACAAAAAAAGTTGTATCTCCACAGGGAGCTGCACAAAATCAGATAAACTGATGTCATTTAAGGCAGCCCGGAGCTTAAGGCCACATGAGCTGCTAACAGCATAACACATCTGAATTTCTGACTAAATTGTTGGCGGTCGAGTTGCACTGTGGGTAATGTAAGCACCGGGTTTTGGCGAGAAAAAGGAGAGGAATAAACAATCTATGTGATACCTTCTTTTTCTGTTCATCATGAGTTTAACACTGTTATAGGAACGCAAACATAAACTGGCCAATAATAAACCACTTTATAATGTCAGTGCAGGGAGTAAAGGGAGTCTACATTAAATGGCTCAATCCTTGGTTGTTTATTTATCATACAGTTATGTCTTTTTAGCTCGCTAATATACAATCGGTTCTGTTGCTGAAATCAAATTTAGAAGCCATAAGACACTGGAGTTTGACCAGTGCAAGCAGCCGAATTTATACTTCAGTCCTAAAAATAACTATCACTTTCTGTGCCTGATATTCATCCAAATGAGAATTTTGCGAGGGTGATAACAACCAACAAAAGCTCCTCGCCATTAAAAACAACAAATGGCCCACACACAAATGTGATGAATCTACAGTGAAAAAACAGACCAACTTCATGTCTGTCTGAGCACTCCTCACTGCCTGTGAAACGTCTACTCTGGGGGATATATTTGTACACTTTGTCAGAGCAGAGCAGGGGATTAAATTTGAGCCAGCTCCACTGGTCTCATGTATATAACAGAGCAGTTCCTCAGTAAAAGGCCATTGCTGAAAAACCGGCGACTCTCCTCCATGTCGTCAACTCCAGCTGGAAAAAAAAAAAAGATGGTGCGATAAGCTTTTCTGTCCTCTTTTCTCAATCCTCCCCCTCTCCTGCTTTCCGATGTGTCTCCCTCCATTCCCTCCTCCTTCATTCAATTCCTCTAGCAGTCTTCTCCTCTAGCAAGTGCCCCAACGTCACTGTTGCCATAGCGACCCAGGTATTAAGACCGGGCTCTTTCCCAGCTTCTCCAGCTGTGCTAGAGGGAATCTTGGGATACGTAGTGCTGAAACGTCTCATCATCCAGGCATCCCATTAATTCCCTGCTTGTCACGGCAGGGCTGAGCGGCTGGATCCGTCAAAACAATAAACAATCCCCCGGCAGAATGTTCGACCCCGGTCATTGTTAACGACTGCAAATAAACAGCAAGCCTGCGATAAAGCTGACAGGGATGGACACACGTGTACTGTGTCAGTGAGGTTCCCGGTTGTGATTAAAAATCTAGAAGAAACAAACTGTTCTAAAATATAAATGTATGAGATTAAAATATATTTTGAAAATGTGACTAAATCTAAATTGTGACACATTTTATTTTCAGGTGTCCTCCAATGCCACAGAGGCTGGTGTAAAAGTCTCCTCTTGTAATCTTTCCTCTCATAAAAATCCATCTATACGGATGTTGAGGTTTGATTTTCTCACTTTCCTTTTTTCCTGCCTTCCTCCTCCCCTCTTTTATCCACCCGTATACAATACATCTCCCCCTTTCCTTCTCCCCTCTACATACATCACCCTCTAGATTATGCTAATATGGGCTCTTTCATGTCTTCAGTACTAAGGATTTTCTCTAGCCCACGGGTATGTAAAGAAGCCTGCTATCATCACCAGCCAATTGTACAGGATTCTCTCCAATCAGTGGCCAATCCTTTGCCTCTCTCCTCAATCCTGTCCTAAATGTTGCACCATTGTCTTTCACAGCAGCCAGTCCAGTCCAAGAAAAGCACCAGGCAAGAAAATGGGATATCATACAAGTTGAGATTAAAGTCCCTGCAAAACATCTTACATTCTAGCCAGGTAAAGTAAAGAAAATCCATTTTTAAGAACTGGCAAAATGATGAGTCAAAGCATCAGGATTACAGGAAGCCAGTGATCAAAAGGGCAATGGATGGCTATGGGAAAAAGAAAACAACGAGAACTTGCATTTATGGACTAAAGCCTTGATAATTCCATAACAACTCAAGGTCACTGCTATCGCTGCACTGTAAATACAGAGATTGAGGAAAAGATTAGTTACAAAAAGAGAAGTCAAATGAAAAAAAAAATAAGTATAATGAAAAAGATTATCTTTAATCTCTATTTATTCTGGGCAAATCTTCTTGGACATTTTTACAAAGTCTTAAACGTCCCAAACTGTCCACAAGCTCATCAGGCCACCCCAGTACTGTCAAACATGTTTGACATTTAGAAGTTCAAATGTGGATGATTACGATTATGATTACGTCAATACTTTCACAATAGCTAAAAACATTGGTCCCAGAGCAGCCGACGGTGTTGCCAAGCAACAGTAAACAGTCTCCTCATCCTTGGGGCTAACATTAGCTAGCATACTACGGTTGACAGATATTAAAACTGACAGTTAAAATCTCACCTCCAGCTCTCGCGGAGGAATAGACACCCGTGCTGACGCGTCTCCAAACCATTTTCTCATCACACTCGTTTAACCTCCTGCTTTTGTTTTTTCTCACTGCAAAGTTTTACTAACCTCACAGCAAGTTGTTGCGCTACAGTCTCCATTTTGTTTACATCTCCTTCCTCATGAGAACACGTGAAATAACACGAGGTGGTGCATTGCTCCCTGATTGGTCGCTCTAGCACGATAATTTTAATCCTGTAGAATGAGATGTGCCATTATTTTCAAATATGGTAGTGTGCGCATGTTTGAGATTAGAGAGAAGAACATCTGTGAAGTTTCTCCTTATGTACGTAAAATAACCCAATTTCAAAACTCCTGTAGTCTGAGTCTGGCTTGTGAAAGACAGTAACGATTCCAGGGGCCCACGGAATTTCCAGCAGGATGTACGACATTAGCAATATTCTTTCATGGGGCCCAGAAATCCCAGCCATGCCCCTGCTACTGTAATTCTACTTTTAACCTCATGTGAAGAGGAACTGGTCTTTTTACCATATGTAACAGGACATACAGACAACTTCCAGTCAAACAAAATCACACACACACACACTACGCACATATACAGCACAATGATTTCATCCCTGATCCGATCCTTCTGGTCTGTTCACTTTGTGCTCACAGGCAGAGGAGCTCAGGCCGACGGAGGTAGAAAGAGATAAGAGAGAGCGAGGAACAGACTTATGGCTACATGAGGGAGACACTTTGGCCCATATGTGCATATAAGCAGCATTATGGGTAAATATGGGTTGACTTAATGGCGGTCTGCATTCTTTGTCTCTCAAAGCTTATTCCTTCACCACAATACAGCTCTTTACCTGTGTGACCCAGCTGCACAGGACACACATGACTGGGCAGAAAAGTTTTGATTCATGGGGTTGGGTGGTAAGATGGAGGTATCTGAGCATGTGTCCATCCCTGATCAAATGGCCTTCATGTCAGCCATGTTGTGTCTGGATATCAACCGGTTCAGGCCTCCTGTTCCACATGTCTATAACTCCAGCTGCTGAATCTGAGTCAGGTGTGTGACTGCGCCACTGTGAAGTTGCCCTTGATAGCTATTGGAACCAAAGTGTCCAATGTTCGGCCTGTCCCTGACCTTCATGCACAACGGACCTCGAGTGTCCACCACTCAGGCTCAACACTCAACATGCTGACCAGCAGGAAAAAAGAAGCCAGCCCATCAAAAGGCCTCCCTGTGACACAGTGCACATAAGCTTTTCTACAGACACCTCTCAGCCACCAAACCAAACCAAACCAAACCACATCAACCCACAAAACAATTACAAAAGCACTGTTGTTCTCTACAGAAAGGTGTGTTTGGGGAAGACACATTAAGAACATAAACCCGAAAAAAAAGGATAGTTTGGGGGACCGCGGTTTCCGACATGAGTCACCCTCCTCTCAGGGCAGCGATTAGCCCAGAGAGAGACGAGAGATGATCTCTGGAGCAGAGGTCTCCTCTCGCTCCCATCCAGTCCCTAGCACCTGCCAAATAGCATCACATCCCACGAGCCCTCTCTCTATCAGCTGCTCTCTCGTTTCTGCCCCTTCTGAGGGGAGAACAGCTGAGGATAAACCTGAACCTCTCCAAAAACCCAGCGGCATGTCAGTATTTTGTTGAATTACATCAATGTGACCAAATCATCCACATTTTTGATGCTTTGCTTCTGTTTTTTTGGAGGCAGACAGTGACAGAAAGTGTAGTAACCTGGAAACGCAATGCACATGTTCCTCAATACATAATCCATCAGTGTGAAGAGCAAACACTCACCTTTTGTAGGCTGGTTGGGTTCAACTGAGTTTTGTCAATGATTTTTATTGCAACCTGGAAGAGACAACAATCAAGGTTTTGATGAAAATATCACCATTATAATTTACCTTTGTTTATAATCACCTCCCTACACGATGCTCAGAAGCCTTTCCTACTCACGTCCCTGATCCATATCCAGCAATCATTTCTCTACATCTAAAGTAAAACGTAGATAAACATAATTCAAAGGAGAGTGTTTACCAAAGCAGGTGAATGTGGGCTTAGGACACTGTGAACAGTTACTTCAACAAGCTGTAGTAAAGTCAGTTTTAGTCATTTTAATCCCTACTGACTTGCATTGGCACAGCCAACCCAAGCTATAATGATGGTTTACTGCCAATTTCAGAAAAAACAAACAAACATAAAAAAAAAACGCGTTGGTTTCAACATGTTTCAGGCATCTTAAGAACATGGCCTAAAAATTCTGCAACTAATTAACACCACTATCTACACTACACAGTGTACCAGTCCTAGCTCAAAATAATACATATCATTTCTATTTTTGGGCACTACTTTCAAAGAAGCCATCTTTTATAAAGGGTTTGGCATTGTAACTAATGCTCTATAGATCAGATATAATCCAAGTAAATGAGCAAATGTGATAAAAAAACATCTTTACCCAGTGTTCATCCTTTCTATGTACCAATAAGCAGGCAATCCATTAAAAAGGTAGGTGTTCATATGGTCCAATCACTCAAAGACACTGAACCTGACTTTCCAAACATCATTCTTAATGGTTTATAGTTGATCTATAAAGCTTTATTAAATGGCTTATTAAAAATTAAAAAAGCAATTAGTTGCAACCTATAAACCTTTGATAAAGTGTACTTAATAGACAGCATTACCTATTTATGCTATCATTTAGTATTCAGTGTTTAAATCTTGTCACTCTATAAGTAACTGAACAATGCACTGAAATCATTTCTTTTGAAACTACAATGAAAATTGGGAGATAAGATAGGAAGATATATAAAGGTTGATATATGCTGAAAATACTCAATACTGGACTGAATTACATCTTAAGCAACAGCTTTCTTCATCCTACAAACATCAGTTTCTCATTCATCATCTATCCATCTGTCTCTGTAGTCCCACCCTGGACCACGAGTGCCCCGTGTCTCACCTCCCTGCCCGTCAGGATGTGGCGGGCCAGCTTGACCTTGGCAAAGTTTCCCTTGCCGATGGTCTTGAGCAGACGGTAGTTGCCGATGTGCGGCTGCTCGTCAGAGCAGGAGGCGATGGAGTTCCTGCACCGGGCGCCCAGCGAGCGGCTGGACTGGCTGGTGGCCTTGTCTGAGCGGCTGGCCCCCAGTGATACATGCTGGAAGAAAATGAGGGGGAGGGGGTTAAAGAGAGCAGCAGCAGCAGCAGCAGGCTGGTTACAGGACCTCCAGGACTGACTGGAGCACTGAGGGTCCATTGGGTCATCTGGGTGATCCCCTTCTGTCTCAGCTGGCTATGAACTCTGCACATCTACGAATATGGAGATAATGTGCTGATTTTAGGAGGAAACTAAACCATTTGGGGGCAAAGGTCCAGGAAACTCCCTGTCAGGCTGTGTCATTACTCACAATGAGTCTGTGCTGCAGTTGTGGAAGTCACTGAGCAGCCCACACACACACACACACACAGGTTTATATCTCTGACATAAACTATACAGGTAAATGTGGTCACGATAAGCAGACAAGCCTTAAACATGATCTTCTGATAGACTGAGACAGTAACACAGAAAGGAGCTGAGTGAAAACACGCCCTTCTGGGTTAACAGCTGTTGTCCAGCTTGTGAACATCATGTTTCCATTTTGAGTAATGCATCGTCCTTTTTAGAGCTCTACTACTTGACTGCTTGAAGATGTCTTCATGTAGTGTGACACACAATGAAGGTAATACTTTCACTGCAATGTGAGGAAGCCCTGGAGCTTTCACTGCCCTGTAAACAGTTAGCTGTGCTGCTGCTGCTCCATGTTACTGCCTGACGCTGCTTGATTCTGGACCCCAGTGCTTCAGAGTATTGTTGTGCAGCGACGATAGAGTCCAAAGCTTGAGTCACAGATAATTTTCAGCCAGGAAGCAGAGCAGAAGAGAAAGGGAGGACAACAATGTGCATTTACACAAACAAAGCTTGATGTATTACAGTATGAAGTGGCGTCTTGTCGTGTGACAAAACATGGAAAGATACAGCGGAGGAGAGACAGAGAATATATGGTGGGGGGAGGAAAACAACAGGCCATATTAAGAGATAGAGAAACCTGAATATCTGATGATGGAAAAGGGGCAGAGAAGAGGGAGACAAGCAGAGAAAGGACAACTAGTGGAGAGAGGGATGTAGGAGGAAAGAGTAAAAAAAAAAAAAAAAAAAAAAAAAGGGAGCAGATGTCGGCACAGTGGTCCCTGGCCAGTCCCAGGCCCTGAGGCATCACACCCCCCCCCCCCCCCCCCCCAGCATGTCATTTTGCTCTCAGCTTCACATACACACACACTGATATGCAAACACAACCACGCAGCCTTAAGCCCCACCTTCAGACACTCCCTCCTGCCCATGCTTCCATCCCCGTTCACACGCCCCACCTAGGGCCAATTTGGACTCCCTCTACAGTCTACACACCAACGAATCCCGAACCAGGAGCACTGGAGGCTTTCACAGCGTGCAGTGGAGTACATTAATCCACCGACTGTACGGCGCACATCAAGCCAAGCCTCACCTGAGCCAGTACGGCAACACAATATTTCACCCGGTCAATTCACTCATCTGTCATCATCGCTTAATTGTGGAGTGATGACAGCAGATCGAGATCCATTCTAATGGAAGGAACGGATCTGCATTCATAATCAATCATGCACCTCTTAAACTCACACACACATGCACATCAAGTTGCACACACACGCACGCACGTACGCACACACAGATCTACTGGCTTAACCATCCCTCTGTGCTGAAAGCTCTGCTAACAAACAGATTGGGGGGAGGGGGGGGGGGGTCTTGCCAGAAGTGTTTAAGGCAGAGAAATGACATAATGCACCGTCAATCATGTCACCATTTTGATATACATTCATGTGCACAGACAGGCAGGCAGACAGACAGACAGACAGGCAGGCAGGCAGGCAGGCAGGCAGACAGATAAGATCTACATCTGTGGACCCTGTGATTCTTTCTGTCTCACATGAATAAATCCCCTCGGCTTCTTGCCTTTCTGCAGGCCGTTACTGTTTTCCACTGTATTGAATGTACGGCGCTGTCTGACACCCACTGGCTCTGGGGTTGGGCGCTTTGTAGGCTGCGCAGCAATGGACTGCACATCATTTTACGCAGTAATCCCCTCGCCTCATACGAACAACCCAGATATTCTCTATACATTTATTTTGGCCTTCTGTGCTCTTGTCCCACCCATCCAGTTTCTGGGGAATACACGCGCACACACACGCACGCACGCACACACACACACACACACACACAGGCAGCAGCAACAGCAGCAGCAAGGAGTATAATGTGACATCACTCTCTCTCCACAGCCTTATAATAAGAGGTGACGGCTGGTTTTCAGGCTTTCTGCGCATATCCGCTGAGTGTTATCGTATGCGGATGGACTCATTCCGGGCTGTTTGCCTGCCATCAGCTCTTTCCCTGCGCAGACACTCAAGGTTAGCCCATTTTGAAAGAGCCTGTTCTGCTAAAATATCCATCCACTATAATCTCCAGAGTCCTTTCACCTAACGAGAAAAAAATAGCACCATCTGTGACCCCGCTCTGCACTGTGAATAAAGCCAGTGAATGGAAAAGGCCACGTTTGATAGGAGATCTCCGCTTAGGGATGCACGATCTATCTTTTGCATGCACACAAATACAGGCTATAGGCTGTAATTGCACTTACATGGTCTCCAGTACTCCTGTCGTTTCCAGACGGTAATGCAGATCGAGAAGACATGTTGTTTTCTTTCTCCTCTTTCCCTGAGTAAGAATCACGGTGTGTTTGCGCGGACGATATTTACAGGCTCCACAGACAGAATAACATCCGCAGATGCGACCCACCGTCCCAAATCAATCTGCCTCTTCTCCAACCGGCTGAGCCGTGGTCGAGAGGAGACCTCTGCCTATCATGGCAGCAATGGATATCTGGAGGGGGGTGTCCTCAAACAAGCTGCATTTCCACCATGCACTTTGCAAAAAAAAAAAAAAAATACGACCGATCAACGATGCAGCAAATGCAATGCAATGCAATTCCCTAGCATCGAATAAGTGCTAAAATGCGGTGATGTTTGGCCGGAGCCCAGCGTTTCTGTGGCGACTCTCCACCCCCTGCCTCATTTCGCCATACAAAACAAACACGGCTCCTTCTGGATGTGTGTCATCTCCGTTTGTCATAATACTGAACGATAGGCTGTAATCTCTCACGTTCACCCCGCGACGCTAATGCAACCCGCTCCGCTTTGCAGCAGCTCGCAGGAAAACACAGCTTACGGTGCAGCGGGGGAAAAAGGCCGAAATGTTCAGAAATCGGTATTCCCGGTCGGTGAGATGCGCACCACCATCAAGTCAGGAGGACGACACAGAGTCGGGAGTTCCGGTCGTTGGTTTTGAAACAAAAGCCTTGATGGCGACGGCATCAAATAAGTTTGTGAAACAATAATTCATTATCTCAGTAACAAAAATAATTCATAATTATAATTCAAATTGTTCTGTTCATCTTATGTGTTATTATTTTCTTACATTTAATTTTTGTTGCCAACTTGTAATGACCTTTATTTAATCCTTATGTGCTGAGCTGGTTTATTTTGCTTTTCCCACGAAAAGCCCTCTGTAATCTGTTCTATATAAAAATAAAGTTTATCAACATCATCATCATTATTATTATTAACCTTTACTTTTATTAAGAAAGCTCACTGTGAGATTGTAGTGTAATACAATAAAAAAAATAAAAAAATATTGAAAACACATTAAACAGCTTTTGTCCTGACACAATCATATAATCCATAGACTTTTCAAATCGTGACACAAAGCTAATTTAAAATAAGGTAAAAATCAAATGTAAAACAGCTGAAATCCTACTGCACTGACGAATTCTATAGAATTAGTCCAAGCATTTATTCCTGTTTCATTTTCTTACAAAACAAAAACAAAAAAAACAGGCTTAATAAACTGCCCGTGTGGACACTGGACTGTTGGTTCCTGTGTTAACCTGCGTTTCAGTGCATACATGCTGGAAGAGGCACCAGCGTCCAGTGACTCTGAGTGGGAATCAGCAGGAACATAAGATGGATGGGTGATTATCGCCCCAGTTCTTCAGTGACAAATTACACCCTCTTATTTTGGACACCAAATCCTCCAACTTCCTGTCTGATCCGTCTAACTGTATTTCGCTTGACGCAGTTGAGATGCGCCACATCAGAGATGCTGACAGGTCCAACACAACACAACCCACTGCCGGTTTTACCAGCGTAGATTTGTGCGTAAATTAGCATAAACTCTCCAAAGATGGCCGAAGTACTGAGCTTCACCATCCAAACCTCTGATTCATTTGAATGTTCTCTGCTTTTATTTGATTTGGTGTTGATGGCGGGCGGTGCACAGGCAGAGGGGTAGTCTGCGCTGTGGGTGACAAGGTTGTTCTCCAAGATAAAGCAAATGATTTAAAAAAGACTGAGGTATTACTCCACTGCACCGCGCCTCTGTAATGCAATAAAAATCTCCTGAAACACAGAGAGAGTGGAAGAATGTTTTGAAATTAGTATTAGGTGTAAAGGAAATTATTAGAACTTTATCAGTTCAGAGCAAACACTGTTCATCCAGCCTTCACCCTCTATTATGGGCTTTATATGCCAACCCTGTCCTCTTCACACTCACTGCATGTACACTCACAACCATCTGATGAACCTTTCATGGGTTCCCCGACACACAGGAGCAGCAGCGTCTTTTACTGTCATTGTCAGAGGCTCTGCTCTGTGGCAGCAGAATTCCTCATCTTTATGAGGACCTTAGTTTCCAGCTGGACCTGAGAGGCAGAAATGGCTCTCCCTGACCAGAAGGCCAGTTCACTGTTACTCTTCACTGTTGAGGTGCTCTCCTCTGGGCTCCATATACCAGACTGGTCATTTTTGTTTTCAGTGGGCCAAGGCCTTCTGTTGATGACTTTACTGCTGCTCTACTTTTATGCCTCCTACACTTACACTCCCAACCCATTTCCCCAAACCTTGCTCTCTTATTTCGACTGACCCTCTAGTGGCTACTGTGGTCTTCAAAATGGTAGGCTAATTCTGCCAGGCAGACGCCTTCATCCCATTCTCCATATTTCCTTTAGTGTAGGAGACAGTAGATCCAGTAACCTAGCATGACTTCTGGTTAGATGGTGTCACCCAGATCCAACTGGTGCTCTCTGTCATCTCCCAACAGTATGGTTGAGCAGAGTATGTCCACAATAACCTCACAGCATGCTAACAGTTGTTTGGGTATTTCTGAAATTGCTGATCTCCTGGTATTTTCACACACAACAGTCTCTAGAGTTTAACTGTAAGCAAAAACTCTAAAACAAAAACCATCCAGTGAAGCAGCAGCTCTGAGGATGGAAACACCTTGATGATGAGAGAGGTCAAAGGTCAGACTGGTTGGAGCAAACAGAAAGGCTGTGCTAGCTCAGATAACCACTCTTTACAACTATGCTAAGAAGAGAAGCTTCTCAGAATGAACAACATGTTAAACCTTGAGGTGGATGGACTACAACAGCAGGGACCACGTCAGGTTCCAGTCCTGTCAGCCAAGAACAGAGATCTGAGGCTGCAGTGGATACAGACTCACCAAAACTGGGCAGATGAAGACTGGAAAAATGTAGCCTGGTCTGATGGATGTGGATTTCTGCTGAGGCTGCAGATGGTAGGGTCAGAATATGGAGCAGCATGAATCCATGGACCCAACCTGCCTTGTGTCAACAGTCCAGGCTTTTGGTGATTCACTTTGGGCCTTAATACCAATCAGTCATGGTCTGAATGTCACAGTGTGTCTGAGTATTGTTGCTGACCATGTTCATCCCTTCATGGCCACAGTTCACCATCTTCTAATGGCTCCTTCCAGCAGGATAATGCTCCATGTCACAGACTCGTCTAAAGTCGTCTCAAACTGGTTTCATGAACAGTGAGTTCAGTGAACTTCAGTGGCCTCCCCCAATCTCTAGACCTGGATCCAGAAGAACACCTTTGCGATGTGGTAAACCACAAGATTGGCAGCTTGAATCTGCAGAAATGATGTGATGAATTGTGTCAACATAGAGCAGAATCTCAGAGGAAGGTTTCCAACATCTCGTGGAATCAATGCCAAGAAGAACTGATGCTGTTATTGTTCTTAATAAAGTGTGCACATGAGCTGAGATTTAAGAGGTCCTGTCGCCTCAGGTCTTCTGTTTAATCAGTATGACATAAACTCAGAACCATACAATACTGACAATTTTATAACACTTGTCATGAAATACAACAAATCAAAAGTTTTTTAGATAATGTAACATTAAAAAATTAAACGCTTTCACTCATGACTATGAATAGATGCAACCTTTTATAGTAACAGTCTGTCCACCATTTTGGTCCAGACTGAAATATCTAACTAATCCCAGTGGGTTGCAGTGAAATTTGGTACAAATACCTATGATCCTCAGAGGATAAATTATATTGACTTTTATGGTCTTTTATCACAGACCTACGACAGAAAAAGAAACATCATGTAATACTTCACAAAAAGCCACTAGAGGGAGCCAACGTGTAACAGATATTGTCACAGATCGGTGAAAGTGACAAAAGTGGCAATACTCTTACAAAAGCAACATTATGTAACGTATATGAACATTTCATTATATGTCTTGAAATAATCATCACTTATACTTTGTTGGTTTATTTGTTGTCATACAGACAGAAGATTTAGAGGCAAAGCATCTAAAAATGTTCTTCTTCTTTTTAAATATAGAATATATTGTAATAATAATTCCTCCTGTTGCTTGGGCACAATATACATTCATACATAACACACAGCATAGTCTTGCTATCTTGTTATGCTATAGCTCTACTGGCCTCTAGGTTTCACTGGTGAGCCTCCTTGGTGTGTTTCAGTCAGGCAGGTGCCCTGATGGCCCTCAGCTGACTTCATGATCCACAGGAGTCAGTGCTTATGACCTGTTGTGCAACACAGACAGGAGAGAGCATGTGCTGCTCATACAGATGCACTGATGAATGTGAAAAAGATGGGTAGGTTCACATGTCAAAGGTCAAACGGACCAATTGTGAAGTGTGAGAGGGCGAGTTTGCAGAGCACCGTCAGCAGGAGGGCAGAGAGGATGTGGAGTCATTAGGCTCAAACTTTAACTCTGTGCTGATGAAAGATGGATGGGGGTTCACAAAAGGGTGAGAGAGGCCACTGAGGCCTCATGTTGCATTCACAACACATTTGGGTTGGTGGTGTTTAGAGCTTTTAAATCATTTCAACTCGTTTGGGCTGCAAGAAGAAAGCTGATCTTTCTCCACTCTGGCGATAATTATTCTTTTTCATCACCTCATCAGATGAAGATGAACTACAAAGGAAAGACTACATATCTGAAATCTGTTATCACTATTATTCACTGGACTGAAATTATTGTCAAAACATTGCATCTGATGGCAGATGTTGTATTAACGTCATATCCCACGGTAACATCCTATTATTTTCTTACACTCAGACAGTCCGCTGTGCCCTGACCTAACCTGTGAGTCCACTTACACTGAGTGAACAGCAGAGTTTCCATTATACCAACAGCCACAATGAATCATCCATCTGCGCGATTACATGTTTATTCTTCATTTAATGCTCATCAGTCACACTTTTCCAACATCTTTCATACTTTTTTCCATTTTACAATCTGATTTAACCACAGGATCAGGTCCAAATCAATCCACTGTCTACAAATTACACTCATATTCTCTAAAGAGCCAAAAGAGTGAAAGAATTCTTTGATGAAGAACAAGACACATCAAGTAACTTATTCCTACCAACAATGGAAAAAAGAACAGTAACCTATAAAAGCAACTTTTCACATTATTGATCACATGCAACTGTCAAAATGTTAATTCTTTTAAATAGATCCTTAAATTCACAGTTATGTTATTCTTATCTGTGTAAAATCTTTCATATTTCTGGTAACAAATACCATGTGAAATGAACAACAATTAAATATATTTATGTCATAATAACATAAAAAATAGGGATGAAATAAGAGAAAACTGCCTGAAAGATAAACAAAAAGAAAAGCAAACTGGAGCGGGGAGGAGAGGTCGACCTACAGAACAGAAGATAAATGGAAAGTGATTGCGTATAAATCAATGAAAGCTTTTACTTGTTGTCTGAACTGTTGATAAATTCAGAAACAAACAAAAAACTAGAGTAACATGCTATCAGTTAGGTGTTTGGAGACGACGGCCTACAACAAGCAGCAAAACAAAAAGCATGTGCAAGTACTGTAACTGTGCTAAAATGACCATATTCTGAATTATATATCATACTTCAGATAACGTATCATTCATCCTGACTGTTAAAATACAGTAGCCGAATGTGTAAAAGTTTAAGCACTAAAAGTAAAGTGAGGATGTTCAAAATATTGCCATATAATCAAATAAGCATCTGTTGTGACCCCGCCTTTGCCTTTAAAACAACACCGGTTCTCCTCAGTACATCTGCACACAGGTGATCATGGTAGTTATCAGTTAGGTCGTTCCAACATCTCAGAGAACCTGTCTCAGTTCTTCTGTGGATTCAGTCTGTCTCAATGTCTCTGTCTCTTCATACAGTCCCAAACTGACTCCATGATGCTGAGGTCAGGGCTCTGAGTTAACAAAACATCTGTTGCAGGACTGGTAAATAGCTTTAATTCTTCATTTTGTGAGTAATTATAAAAGTGAAGGATTTGAATTTTTCACTTAAATACTTTTTTTTTTTTTTTTTTTTAAATAAAGGCTTTACAAATTTAGAAGAGATCAGGTTATTGTCTTTGGAAGCATGACTGACAACTGTAATATTACTTTCATCTATTAAGTAAATAGACAATGTTAAGCAGAGTGTCAGTGATTTCCTCTTGTACATTATTTAACCTTCTATGATTTTTATGCTTTTTTTACTGTCTTGTTTGTCACGTCATGAGCTGCTGCTGGTGAAAGTTTAATGTGCATCCAAAAAGCAGCTTGATGATAATTGGTATTGCAGGAATTGAACACAATAGACAGGTTACACTGCAGGTCAGCACAACCTCCCAACAATGTGGAAACAACACGGCCTGCAATCAAATCCGATGAAGTGAATCTTTGGCTCCCTGTGGGTTCTGGTGCACAGGTCACACTTGTGTTTATCCTTTCTTTCACCTCTCTCAGAGATCAGATAAGCTCTCTTTTGGGGTCTAATGTTGTGAGTTTACTCTAAATTCTACCTCAGATTTGGGTTTCCTGCAACACCTCTTCCTGATGGGGTACAGAACACAACCTGCTTACGTAAATAAGCCGGGGGAGAAGGCACAAGGAGCCAAAGGTGAGACCCTGTTGCCATATTTCACAAGAGGAACCATTGTTTAGCTTCAGACTTATTCCTTGCCATGCAAAGTAGTTTCCGTTCTTGCAAATAGCCTGAGCCAATAAATTTGTTGTTAACTGTGGGGAACAGACAACTTACTGGCAGGTAGGGGAGATCATGACAAACAAAGTGGGGTAGGCTTCTTCATGAACACCGGAGCTGCTTTTAGTCAGACAAACAGTGCATATCCTCTGTTCGCTGGCAGAAACATGCTGTCACCAAGGAAAACTTCTCAGCACATTCTGAAGTGAGAGCAAAGAGCTGATTGATACAATGACCGACTTATTCATGAATTTATTCATTTACGTTTCCTAATGGATTGATTTGTCATTGTAGTGCAAAGAGCACAACAATTCATTTTTCACGTCCAATAAAATAAACCTACCAGTCAAACAGATCAACACATCAGCTCCTTCTTTAGGAGCGGTTACAACAACTGAAATTCCTCCCAGAGGTGTAGGTATAGGTGAGGCCTGTAGGACAGGCCATGGACTTCCCTCACAAATACACAGCCTTTAAGGATGTCCGTTTGTCCACCCTGTTTTCCATGCAAAGATCTGACAGCACAGTCGGTCACTGTCATCCCCACTCTCTCTTCTCTCTTTCACTGCTCATCTATTTTTAACCTCCTGTTTTTGTGAAGTTATTGTGGGAGCTGCAGTGAAGGCAGCATTCTGTCACCAACAGCAAGAAGAGACAGAGTTAGTCTAATCACGCCGTCACTCTGCAAAGTAATGAGCTTTAATGTCTTTTTTACACTGTTGCATGTTGAGTTTTTCTGCTTACTGCAAATTCAGTATAAGAGAAAACTGACAAACGACAAACATAGTGTAGTAATTTCATCATGGCAGAGCATTTATGAGAATATATGACACACAACTGGGGGACAGATTTTAATGAAAGGAGGAACCACAAAGATGTATTAACTTGAGGAATGAAGTAAGGACCTTGAATATCAAAGGAAACATGAATACCAAAGGAAACATAGCTAAAGGCTGACTCCTAAAGTTAACGTGAAGGGGAAAATGAATGGACTAATACAAATTGTTGTAGGTTAAAAATAAAACTTAAGTAATTCTTTTTCATGCTATGTCATACCTCCACTCCACATTTCAAAGGCAACGATCTGACTTTTTACTCCACTAGATTTATTTTGAAGCTTTAGTTAATAGTTATTTTGCAGACTCAGATTATTCATACAGAATATAATCAATAAATATATTTTCATCTATCATTATGCATTAAACTGCCCAGCAGTAAATAAAGTCATTTTACCTGCTTCAACATTAGTGATAGAAACGTTAATGCAGAAATAATTATAATCCAATATAATATACATAAGCGTGAAATGAGACATTCTGAATAATAAGCAGTTTGACTTTTGGAACTTTAACTATACACTAAAAATTTGAAAGCAGTACTTGTACTAGTGACAGAGTATGTTTACACTGCGGTATTGCTACTTTTAGCTAAGTAGAAGATTGGTGTATGTCTGCCACCACTGTCTCTACCTTTATTTAGCATGTTACCATGCCACAATTAAGCTCTAAACACAAAGTACAGCTGAGGCTGATGGGTATGATACTGGTTTTGCAGGTATCTGCTGTCTCATGACAATCCATCCAGCCACTGCTGAGATATTTCATTCTGCACCACAAACATCAACCTCATGGTGGCGCTAGAGAAAAGGTCAGGGGATCACTAAATTCACTGCCTGAGAACTATGAGTGTTTGTAAAAAAAAAAAATTAAATAAAAAAAAAAATCAATCTGTCAAATAACTTTAAACACATTTCACCAAAAGCCTAAAGCATCAACCTGCTGGTGTCACTAAACTGAAAGTCAGAGAGTCATCACAGTCAGTAGGCTTCATCTGTACAGACCATGAATGTCTGAGCAAAATATTATCGTAACGCACTGACCATCCGCTGGCCAACAGGCAGACTAAGACTGTCCCAGGGCCATGCTGTTGGCATGGTTAATGAAACAAACTCTTTCACGACGATCACCAGCTGGAGGTCAGAGGTTTACCATGTTGTTTACCGCCGTATCACTGGCTGATTGCCGCTGATGCTGAGCGTCCTGCTGTAATGAGGCCAGGGGATGTGCTCGCATAAATACAGACATTCAGGACCAACAAAGCCACCCCCTGTTTTTTCTCACTATTATATAGATGTCAAAATAGTTTAAACAAAGGAAAACAAATACCTCCAGACATTGGGATGTTTACAGTGTAAGTGGCATCAGGCCAGCACAGACCTGAGCAAAATATTTATATCAGCGCATCCACGCACTACTCAAAGCACAAATCAAATATAACTGCATTTAAAGGAATATAACCTGTTGTTTTTGACACATTTTAAGAAAGACAGATGGTTTGAGATATTGTTTGTTTTGGTTTATTTTAGATTGCAGTCCCTTCGAACAAAGGTGAACTTCCTGTGCTCCGCCCATGGCCAACGCTTGAGAATGATGATTCAGTGTTTATAATGAAACAAACAGGTTGACGTGTCTGCTCCGTCTGACCTGGACTTGAGTGGGCACCGGCACGCAGGGCCGTGCACCTCCTCATTGCTAAATAAAGATGCACTTGATGGATACGCCGGGATAACATAAATCAGGATATCCCATCAGGAGTGACAAAGTGCGCCATTGTTTTGGTTCAAGTGGGCAGCCATCCTGACAGACAGTCCACACTGGACATGGGAGAGGACAGGAGGTTCTCTCTATTGAATCCTGCCCTAATGGGTCATGTCAGAACAGTTCGTTCACATCTAGTTACGCAACGTGTTGGCTGTCAGGACCGCAGCTCAATCAAAGCCAGAGGAGACTAAGAGTGAGAGGGACTGAATGAGAAGATTAATACCACTCTCGAATCTGGCCGTCGAATATTTGTTTAATCTGCACAACATGATCATTTGTGCTTTTACAGGGGAGTTACCTGTGTAGGAAATATTTCTTTCACAGTGACTTCCTGGCAAAAACAGGGAGAAGGTAAAATACTCCAGGAAGTCACTGGGCCAGACCAAGAAATAGTTCCAGCAAGTAGCTCCCTGTGAAGCCACAGCTTTTCATTTTTACATTTGTGATGTGAGATGAAATGTGTTATTTGTGAGTTTAGGAGGTGCTGAGAGGATTTTCTTACCTTTGAACTGACTCAGACTAGCTGTTTCCCCCCTGTTACCAGTCTTCATGGTAAGCTAAGCAAACCATCTCCTGACTGGAGCTTCACATGTACAGGCAGAATCAATCTTTTCATCTAACTCTCTGCAAGACAGAAAATAAGCCTCAGGCATTTTACTTCAACAGCATAAGAGCAGCAGCTGTGAATATACTGGATTTTTCTGTATCAGTTGGATCTACATTACATTATTGCCACAGATCCATGAGAGCAATGAGCAGGAGCCATTTTGAAAAGTCACCTGGTGGTGCATTCAACAATGCTGGGACATCCAAGGCTTGAGAGTTCTCTGCTGAAAAACACTGAAGTCCTTCACTATTAGAAGCCTCTTGTCTACAGCAACTTCTAAGTTTCTGAGAGTTGATTTAGGCTTTAGAGATCAATCTAATGTCTAATGCTTCAATCTTCATTTTGTAGGTGTTCAGTGGCTGAATATTATCGGATTTAAATGAGGTAAATATCAGCCCAATATTTCAGTGAGCTGGGAAATCAGTCCAGCTTGAGTTATGTACATAGATTTGTAGACTGGAGCAAGAGGGAGAAAAAAATCAGTAGAGTGGCCTCGTCTAGACTAAACAAGCCCTTGTGCTCAAAACTCACTTGATAGAAGTGCCCCTCTTAGCTACAACACAATGTCTTAATTAAGTGCTTTTAGATACATGGTGCACTGCACGAGGAGCAAACAAACAGAAAAGAGTGGGACCATGAAAAGTGCATGACAGTGTGAACAAAGACAGGGCACGGCTTGCTTCCGAAAACAAACAGCGAATACAACCAGATGGATTTTCCATTGCAGAGCTGTGTTAATGAGAGGAAGCAAGGGAGTGCTTCCCAGGGATTGCATTGTGATGCTGTGAACCATTCCACCTTCAGCAGCTTGATCGAGGGAAACCTCCAAGAGTTGAGCCCTCAGTCCTACTTACCCTCCTCAGGCAGAGATGGTAATCCCCGCCTGGGATACCTGGAAAACAGCCATCCAGTATCCGCCTTCAGCCTGCTATATGAGAGGATGTCTGATAATGCTCTCAGATATACATATGACTCAGAAGCCACACTGCCAAACTTAACATTTAGTTGATGCCAACTACACTTAATGTTCTTCCTGTTCTGTCCCACAAATTCGCGGAACTTATTAAAAATAAAAACAAGCGTACGGTGCACTCCTAGGTCAAAGATATCTGAGGTCTATTGTTGGTAGCAGGTAAACAGTTTGAAGAAATGTTGAAGAATGTTTGAAACTTTTTTTTTTAGAAACATATGTTTCCTTCCCTTGTCGTACATTCACAAGTTTGCATGCTGATCTTTTTTTTAGTCATAAATCTAACACGTCCATAACAGGAAAGCTCTGCAGCACTGAACATGCTGTGTTTCAGGTGGACGTTTAACCTGTGAATGGAATAAAGCAATTAGCAGCATTCTTCTTTCAATCACAGTCCAAACACACAACTCATATGGCTGTCATGACTATCAATAAATCTGACACAAGAAAGAAAAACAGACAGTTCACTTATACATGTGTGTAATGGAATCTCTTATCTAACAACCACCCTTTTGGCAAACCATCCCTGTGTATGTTGGAGGTTCTGATCAAGCCAACAGAACCACATCATCTGCAAACAGCAGTGAGGCGATTCTGAGGTCCCCAAACTGGACTTCTCACCCCTATCCATGAAAATAATTATAAACGGGATCAGTGACAAGGGACAACCCTGGTGCAGGCCTCGAAGGATGGATACCCCATAATAGCTGCTCATGCTCACACCCCTTGTCCACAAAACAAATGTAGACTGTATGAGCCAACTCCCACAACCAGGGCTACAGGAAGGATTGTGGGATCGTTTGCTGATGACATTCTTAACATTGTCCTAAAACCCCCCCACCCCAGTTTGTTGCTACCTCACGTGGTTGTTTTCACTGTGCAGAATGATGTGTGTGCAGAGTTTGACAATAGAAGGGTCCTGTCACATTAATTTACCTAATAGGGAACATTTCTCCAAGCTCACCTAATAAGAAGTGTGAGTTCAAAACTTGAAACCTCTTGTTAAGAAACACTGAACACAGGGAGATCTTATGTCTAGTAGTTAAACTCCTGAAACAATCAATATTTGCATATATTCATAGATTCTGGATTTTTGAATGAGGGAGAAGATGAATATTTAATTTTAAGAATTAAAATGTTAAATAAGTAATTTAACTTTTTCCAGAAAAAAATAGTATCAGAAATAATCACACAAAGCAGCATTTAATTTGTTAGAACATGTCTTCTATTCCTTTGTTGCTTTCTGCTTCTACCATTAGATGGTACAATGTAATGGGTCAAACATATAGTAAATGGCTCGGACAACTGTTTTTATTTCTTTAAAAGATCAGGTTGTGGCTGGAATTTAAAATTAAACTTACAACACATCATCTAAATCTGAAATATAAATTTATTGTGGATCACCAAGATTACATCCATTTAGGGACCAGACTCTACCAGAGTCCAGAGACACTGCTGTGTCATGATGATGCCCACACACCTGACCGGGCTCTATGGCTTTCAGAGAAATACAGTGGGGTCTCAGACTTTTGGACTCCACTGTATATGTCAGTGCATCCAACCACCAGCTGTAAATTCCCACGAGCTGATGACGAACATTTGAAAGCAACCAGCTGGTCATCCAGATTCAAATATAGACCTGCCGCCTCGGAGAGGTCAGCGTGCAGAATGACCCCTGCTGAACCTGACTGAATTTGTTTTGAGAAGCCCACGAGCAGCTCAGACATGAAAAAGCTCTGTGGCTGCTGCACCTTCACTCTGTGCAGCAGAGGGGAAGTTCCCTCCTAGTGCATAACGTAAACTTGGCTCCAATAAAAGCATCCGTTGGCACCTCAGTGGACAACAGGAAATCTTTGTTTATTGAAAAACATCCCGTTGTTGGCCTCGGGGTGTGTGACCCCTCTTGTACTGCAGCAAAGAGTCAAATAGTAGCCGTGGTGGAGCCCCATATTTCAAGATCTCAGTTTACTGAACAAAGCTCCCATATCCTTAAGATAAGCAACAAAGGTACTACCAGCATCAGTTCTGCGTCAGACCGTTTGTCAAAGTGTTGGTTGGTATGTATTGTTTAACATATCTCTAGACTTAGAGTCTGACATGTCCATGTTCAGGGACCACCACACCTAAAGTTAGAAAGTAGGTAGAATAAGACAATTGTACAATAGCATATCCATTCTAAGAGCTGCCATAACTGTGACAGTATGCAGACAAACATCATCCTCCTTTTGTTGTTCGACTGACGTACAGAACACAGTATTTATACCATAATAAATAACAGAGATGCTGAATCTGTTTAATCTACCCAGTCAATGGGTTTTTATTACAGTTCCAGCAACAGATCCATTTCATTCACAGTGAGAGTTCAACACATTTACATTTCCATACACTATTTCCTCATATATATATATATATATATATATATGAACTATATACCAGAGAATGGGTATATATATGGTTGGGTAAATACATGTTAAACAACAAACATCCTAGATCATATTGCATATCATCTGCTAGCAGTTGCTTCTGCAATGATGTCGAGGAATAAAAGGCTAAAACAAAAACAAAAAACAAAACTGAAGTTACATTTTGAGGATATTTTAAACCACTTATTTATTTCTGTATTCTGAACTTCAAATCATAATGAGCTATCACAACACACAGTCTGTTTCACATTTCCATTAAAAATGCACATGTGGAGATGGAGAAATGTCAGTAAGTGAGCGTGTACAGTACGAGCAGTACCTGAGGTCAAGTTTCTTTAAATGGCTGGTAACAATGTTTGGTACAGTTTCTGGTCAAGGTGCATGTACATCTCATCAGTGTCTTCACAGCATGTCTGTGACTGCTCTCCTAACACAAACACCAACAGCTAGTCTTCTCTGTGAAGTTTATTTATCTCTTCCATATTCTCGGCAGGTTGAGGTGTTGCGTTTCTGGCGCTTGTCCTGCGGTTTCTCCTCGGGCAGTGCTCGGAGAGCCAGTTAGAGACGGTCATGGCAAGGCGAAGCAGACCCAGGCTGATGCAGTGCACCTCTGAGGTGATGGGGATGTCAGAAAAGAGGGCGTGGTCCCGGCACATGAGGGCACTGCTGCATTCGAAGTCTTTGACAATGTTGAGGATCTCCTGGCGCTCCGCCTGCCGCATCATCCCCCGTATGTTCAGCAGGGTGGAGACGTGCTTCTTCCTGCGGATAGGAAAGATATCAGTTGTCAAAGGTTGTAGCGTAAATGCTGACTAACAGTCACATCTCTCTGAGTCATATCATCTGTTTCTGGGAAAGAGCTTCAGATTTGGTATATGGGTCTAAAAAAGGCACATGCCATAAGACTGTTCAGTAAATCATTCACTAATGCTTTACAGATTGGCTATAAGCCAGTGATAAGAACAACTTGTGTTTGAAAATGTACACACAATTTATTTTTTTAAATATATTTAGAATTTTGAATCTTTAATTTTTATCTTTTGCGTTTCTTTTTTTCTAATCCTTATTCTTGAAGTAACCCCTGAATCCTTGTTTGGCCAGCTTGTGAAAAATCCCTTTGACTGGTGTTTATACTTTGGTGATGATGTGTCTTTAAATGTTGGTGATACTGGATTTCCCACCTGTTAATAAGCCACCTGGTCTGCAGGTATAAATGTTATACTGTAAATACAGTATAACATTTATACGTTTTTTTTATAATAGGTAATGAAATCTCTGTTGTTTGGTGAATTAGCGCTGAAGCAATAAAGTGCTACACAAGAATATGAAGCAAATGTCACACAGAAGAATGTTTCTCAGCCTGGGAAACCAAAAGTTGTTCTTATTTGAGATTTATAACTAATCTACAAAGTATTAATGAATGATACATAAGTCATGAATAAAGAGGAAAGACTGGAAGGAGGCTGGAAGGACTGGCATGTATTCCCGCATGTGAACACAGTCATCTGTCTATGAATGCTGTTGAGTGAAGCACCCAGAAAACTCAAGGAAGGCCGGCAGCCTTTGATCTCCTAAAATACCAGCAGGGGATGCCATGCGGTAAACAAAAGGGGGTGAGTCAAGCAGTGAGTTAGCATGTCTCCAGGTCTGAACTGCTGTGTTTTGCTCTCCTCTTCCACACCTCTCCCTCTTTGATTCAGAGTGTGGCACCAGTCTGTCTCCTGCAGGGTGGCAGGAACAGGAAGTACTCGGCAGCAGCTTCCTGTCTGCTCCGCGGAGGGTTATGCGTCACATGCCGTCGTATGTTGCCAACTGTCACCTGAGTCTTAATCTGTGCACAAACAGCCTGGGCGGTTGGTTCTCCCTCCCCCTGAGGCCTCTCAACCTCATCCATTCTCAAAACAGACCCGTGCTCCCCTCCAAAAATAGCAAAGTTAATGTAGATATGTTTCCGCACTCCTTTTCCTTGTTTTGATCCATTGTGACAAAAAAAAAAAAAAAAACATACATAGTCTACATTTTCTCTGCTTTGGCTAAGTGCCAAGAACAGCACTCTGAATGTGTAGCAGTAAGCATAAAAGAATATAAGACCTTCGGGGGTACAGTGCATATATATCTGTTTTTATCGAAGTTTCCTGGTTGCTATAGAAATGATTCAACTGTTAACTTGTTGAAACCCTCACCGTATGTCTGGAAACTCTTTCACCAGGACAGCGACCTCCATCTGGATGGAGGGAGTGTCCTCCAGGAGAATGATGTCAGCCAGGTGGCAGACGATGCTGTCCAACCAGGATGAGCTCGATTCCTGAAGCAGAGAGAAGACGAAGAGCACAGAAGCAATTTAGTCATCAAACAAAAAGTATAAGTATGTATTACCATTAAAAACATGGAACTGATATTTATATTGGGATTCTTTTCCAAAATGTCTTCATCTCATTGTAAGATTCACTGCTCCTGTCATATGTTATCACTGTTTATCTAAATGGCTTCTTCTTCCAGTTCCAAGAGGCACGAGTAGCAGCCCAGAGCAACAACGACCAAATGTTCAGAGGAAACACAGATTAATCCCTCTAAAGGCCAGAGGCCAAACATTTAGGTGATTTACTAAGCGAATAACAAAACTCCGCCTCTGTTTTTCTAGGTCCTGTTTTTCCTTCAAACCCTCAGGAAAAACAAGTAGAATTCTTTGGCTTGGCATTCACTAAAAATAAAGGCATCTGTTTTAGACAGCCATTAAAAACTAATCTCCCCCTACGCCCCCACCCCCAAGTTCCCAGTTTCCACAGACACTTCATCTTACTCGGTGAAAAAGGCCATCAAGGCCATCCCAGAGCCACATCAAAGCCAGCCAGCTGACAGGAACAGGAAGTTCCTTCTGAACACAGCGGCTTCCTGTTGTCAGCCGAGGTGACGGACACTTGTTTGAACTCACACACACAAAGGGGGCAAATGCCACACCGACAGGCCTAGTTGTTTTACACCCTCTTCCCTCCATGGCAAGTGCTAACGTAAGCCTGGTTCATCCATCTCCATCTCACTGACGGCAGACATTTTTCAGGGCTCACTCCTGTATCAACACTGTCTGAGTTATTCCTGACCTAGGAAGTTCGAGGGTCAGACTCGCTTCACAGCCACCAGGCTCTGCATTCCCCTCACCAGCACTGCTCAGTTTTTTTTTCTTTTTTGAACAATCAGCGTTTTGGAATTATTTATAATAGCTAGGGTCTCCTGAAAAGTAATGATCAGCTGTGTTTTGGGTGCAGTGCATGCATCCTCTTCAGTGACACTGCCCGATTCATTGAAATAAACATAACATTTTGTGTGAAGACCAGACTCACCAGATCTTTAAAGAGTCCTTTCAGCTGTTTGGCCTCATCTTGCAGGCGGAAAGCCATCCTCTTCCTCATCTTGGAGGACGTGCAGATTACGCGTCCCCGCATAATGGCTCGGACATACTCTACCAGGACCCGCCGGTGCACCTCACCCACCAGCGTCTGTCGGTCATTTGTAACATTAATCACTGACTGGCTGCTTGTGATCTTCAAGCAAATACTGTATTTTATTCAATCACACAGGTGTTACCTGATACGGTGGACAGTCCATCCTTCTGAACTTCTTGAAGTGCTGTTTAATGCTGGCTTCAATGGCCTCAAAGGCCTCTGTGTTATTCAGCCATTTTCTCTTTATCAGTTTGTCAAAGAAAGGCTGGAACAACAGGCCAAGATCTGATCAGACTACACAAAGTACATTTCCTCAAGTGCGGTACATAAGCGCAATTTTGTGGTAGTTGTAACTTTACTTGTGTATTTCTATATTTTGTTATTGCTCCACCATATTTCAGAGGGAAATACTGTACTTTTTACTGCACATTTTTCTCTCAGCTGTAGCTATCTAAAATTCTACATACAAAAAAATCAAACAGGATGAAATTTTTGGATGAAACATTTTGCAAAGTAATTTCAAACTGAAACATTAAGATCCTGCTTACATGTTTATGGATCAATAACAAAAAAAAAAAAAAAACAGTTTTAGGGGAAAGAAGCTCTAAGTAGATGAGACTCACCCTGATGTGCTCAAACAGCCTGTCAGTCAGCACCCTCACTGACTGGTTGATGACCCTGTCCAGGGAGGAGTTGGCTCTCTGTGCTGACTCCTCACTGCCCTGTGGATCACACTGCCTGCAGCGCTCCACAAAGGATCTAAAGGACACGCAGCAGATATGAAGCTGCACTTTCAGCAAATTACTGCATAAAAAAGTAAGAATGACAATGTTCAGTTTGAATAATGTTGCCATAATTGCTTGTCTACCTGAGAGGAGGGCAGCAGTTGACCAGAGCTATGGTCCTGGAAACATATCCGTCCCCTCGGTCTCCGAATTCTGCCTGAGTCTCGTGAAACATCTCCACCTTCCTCTGGAAACTGAACACATGGAGGTTTTGTGAGAACCTACTAAATGCTAATATAACCTATAAAATTATCCAGGCCTCTAAAAGCACCGGGCTTGTCTGAAATGAATCTCTCATGTTTTCAAATCACCAGCACATTCAATAAAGTGTATTTTGAAACTAGAGATTAACATCTGCATTACTCTGCTTTATACCTGCTGACGTGTCTTTGTCAAATGCATCAGATTTGTTACTGACCCAACTTTCAGTTTTTCATGCAGAATGTTGCCCTGACTTCATTCCCCTCATGTACTCACTTGTAGAGAAAGTCAGCCAATCCAGTCAGACTACAACGAGCTACTCTTGCCCCTAGAAACTGATTCACAGATGTGGATCTGTCCAAATCCACCTTTAGCCTCTGGAATTGTGAAAGACATGAAGAGTGATGAGAAAACAATAATGAAACTTCTCAAAAGTCAATTTCCATTTTTTTTTTTTTTGTGATAAGGTACCTGGATGACCGAACGTGCTAGGTGCGACTGATACTCCTCTATGTGCAGAGTCTGGGCCCATCGCCTCTCCTCTTCATCCAGAACCTGAATAAGCTCTGTTGTCACCTTCTCCTGAAAATCACAACAAAAACATTTTAAATGTGCCTGCCTTCCAGATTTTCGAAGAAACACGTGAAAAAATACAATTTCTTACCCTGACAATACTGATGCAGTCTTGTTCCAGCCTGTCCACTGTGCCTTGAGGCAGAATGGGTTCCAGAGGAGCATAGTTGATAGGTGTGGTTGTGCCAATGGTTCCTAGGACATCCCTGGTGGAAAGTGATTAATCTTTAGTAAACCAGTTGAGATCTCAGGTTTGTAGTAGAAGTTTGACATGTCATCATTGCATGGCAACACCCATGAAGGTTCACTGTACCTGTTGTAGATGTTGTAGAACCAGTCCAGTAGTGAGTAGACATCTGTAATCTGCAGCGGGCCACTGGTAATAGTCCGAAGACGTTTGGCCACGGCTCGATGGTAACTTTCCACATACACCTGGAAGGCAGCAAACTCCTCTGGGTAAATGGATACAGCATTCCTCCGTGCTGCATCAAGGTCATCCGCCATCCGGCTCCTCAGGCGCTCCAAGTATGAGGCCAACTGGCCTGCCTGGGTATCCACCTGATGCGGCAGGCTCCAGTCTGCGGCCTCAGCCACGGCCTGCCTCCACTTCATCTTCAGTTGCCGGGGACGGTGGCTGGGCTGGATCAAGGGGCCCTCTCGCTCTGGCTTGGTCTCCTGTCTCAGGGCCCAGGCAGCATCAGCATGCTCCTCCTGCTGGATCACCAGCACCACCAGCCCAAGGTTGGGACCAGCGCTGGGCTGACGGAGGGACTCACGCACTACGTCCCACATTTCCTTCTGCAGGGCCTCATACAGGAGCTCCACATCCTTAGCCTTCCGCCGGCTGGAGTCTAGTGTCGCATTGGAGCTGAGGGAGTCCTCAATGGATGAGGATGAATAGGGGATCATGCCAGGAGGGGTGCTGGGACACAGCGTAGGGGTAAGAGTTGGAGTAGTTGGGGTCGGCAGTAGAGATAGCAGCTCACACTCTCGCTCCAACTCCTGAATGTGCGTGTCAGCCAGGAGAAGGTCCCTGTGGTTGACCAACTGTAGGATCTCCAGTACTGTGAGGAGCAAGAAGAGCCAAAGAAAGCTGTTTATTTGTGCAACATTCACAAAATGAAAGGCTGACCAAGCGGATATCTGTTTTTATATTGAGTAGTTGTGCGTGTGCCTGACTGACAAATTGGGTTATTTGTTGCTCATTCTTCACTCTCTTCTATTCCGAGCGAGGCTCCCTGTGGAGTCTGTGAACAGTAGCTTGGTTGAACATCTATCTAGAGGAACCTGGGGTAGGAGGAAGTGTGGTCATTTCCTGATTTCACAGTCCGCTGGTGATTGAACCCAGTGACTCAGGGATCTGGGGACCTCTCGACCTCAGCAGTGTATAGTTGACTCGGATTGTGAGGAAGTACTGCTCAGACTTGACCCTTAAGTTCTCAAACATGAGGGAAGCTACTCATAAAAGACAATTCTCCTCCAGGTCTCTTGATATGTAAATATAAGTTTGTGATCAGCATGTGGGCATTTTTACACCTGGATTGTTACCTGAGAGGGGTTCTCTGGTTTTGACCACTGGCTCCTCCTCCACTGGCTCCTCCTCAGCCTCTTGGGAGGCCTTGTCTGACATGGATTCTCTCTTCAGCTTCCCCAGACTGACCATCCTGAGGAAGGAGGGCCGCCTGGAAGCCTCGGCCTCAGTGTCTGCGCTCAGGTCCCCGCAGGGCAGGCTTTCTCTGCGCTCCTCCTTACGTCGACCTGTAAAGCTGCACAACATCCACAGCGGCAACAAAGTACATGAATCACTGCTGCTGCAAAGAGTCTGAGTAAGAATGCATAGACTGCATGACTATATAACTTGCATTTATAGGAACATATGAATGGAAATGACATTAAGCAGTCTTCAGGTTTGTGTTGTACTGTACTGTGTGCCCAGTAGCAGCTATACTTGGAATGCCACATATTTACACATCTGCTAAAACTGTGCTGCTGCTGAGCATGACTGCCTCTGTTAAAAATAGTTCCATTCAATGAGCACAGTGAGTACACAACATGTCACTGAAAAACAAAAGAGGAGGTTCCGTAGATCAACAGGTTGCTGTGGCATGTTACATAACTCCTCAGGAAATAAGCATACATTTTCCATTTTTCCACCCTGTTCTCAGAGACTAATTCATCACACTCCAGCTGCTCAGAAAGGTCTTGACTCCCTGATTTGTAACAGTTTAATGTGAGTGATATTACTGTAGTGTTTATTTTTATAGGGAATCCTCTCAATTCGATTTGATTTCTGTTAATGTTATGAAAGGAAATTGATGGATGCACTGTTGCAGAGCCTTTAAGAAAGGTTCTCTACAGCACCATTGTTCTATAAAAATGTAAAAATGCATTTATTTTTTCCCTTTACTGAACAGACCAAGATCTCAAAATTCATGTGGTTCTTTGGGTTTATGCTTATAACTACCTCAATCCAAGATCTTACTTTTCATACTTTTTCCCTTTCTGCACACACTCCACAAGAATACCATCCACAACCTTTTACTCAGTTTACTCTTTATGTTGGGAATCCAAAAGACAGCTAAAGTCAGAGTGTAACACATTCCCTCCTCCCCACCCCTCCTCACCGGAGCAGGGTCATAATTCCCTCCGAACTTCTGCGTAGTCCTTTCCTTTTCTCCCTCTCTGGGGGGAGTGTATTCGATTCTCCAGGGATGTAGTGGGGAGAGTTGCTCCCCCATACATTGCGTCCTGATATGCGCAGCCCCTTCCCCAGTTTGCCAAGGGTTTTGAGGGGTGACACTCCACAGATCCGCTCCAGGGTCCCTCTGAGAGGTTTCCCCTTAGGGTTCCCTGCCCCGTGTCTTTCTGCATTCACCTCGTTTTCCTCTTCTTCTCCATCACGGGAAGACCTGAGCTGGAGGTTACCCCTGACATTCCCCATGATCAGGCCCATGTCACCTCCGTTCCTGTCATCCTCATCCAGGTCCACATCCTCAAAGGGGTTCAGGTTCTTGTTCAGATCCTTCAGGTCATTCAGCTCCTTCAGGTCATTGAGATCATTCAACTCCCTGAGGTCCAAGTCCAGCCGGGGCAGGATCAGTTCACCGTTCACTCTGGGGAACTCGTGGCAGCTCTTGGACCTTCCTGGCAGCTTCTTCAGAATGGGCATGGTTGCAAATTGAGATTTTAAAAAACTACAAAACAAGAACAATGTGTAAGATTTTGTCAAAATGTTCAAGAAAACAACAGTTAAACAGTAAAAAGGTCAAATACATAAGCATCTGATTATAAGATCAACCTTAGTATGAATTACTCTTTTTGACATTTACTCAAATGTTGAGTAAAATAATTGAGAAAAGTTGAGGGGTTAAGCACCACCTGTAGGAATCTGATAACAGAGAAAGACCAGGACATCTTGCAAAATACCTTTTAAATTCCTTTACAAGACATGAATGTCCTTGATCCTTTCGGGGCACAGAAAACAATGTGTGACTGAAAATTGAGCTTATGACATGTGGTAAACTGTTTTTCTGGTGGTATGTCAGCCACCAGACAGTTTATATAACCAGAATCAAAAACATCCTTTCACATACTGGTTATGTAATGCACTTCACAAAGCAAATAGGAAATATGAATTCAAAATATTGCTGCATTTACATGTGCTGCACTGCAACCTTATATAAATATTATACCACTCGGAAACAAACAATTATGTCGACCGGGACGGGAAAGTTTGACCTTCAGCTTGTAGGGAATAACCAAAACGTGGGTGACAGCAGAGGTATATAAAGCAACAGACCGACAGTGAAGGGACTCTTTCACACAGTTTTCCCATCTTATCTTTTTCTTTGAGTAGTAACATGACCTAGACATTTCATTTATCAGATGGAGGCAAGCTAACCTAGTTCCTTGGCTGAAACATATTTATTCTCCTGATTCTCTAAAGTTCAGGATCAGAGATTTTTTTTTCTCCTGCAAATTTGGAGAATCTAATTTTTTTTGTCAGAATTTCTCTGACATATCATTTGTCTTACTGAGCTCAGTGTTCTTATTGTTTTTTCTAAAGAGATTTCCTGTTTAAATGAAGGTTAAAAAATACAAGCAGTTGATCCAAGGTGCCAAAATATTGGGATGTTGACTCATGCATCTTAACCTGTCATACCACTAACGTCACGAGTTACATAGAAAGGATGTTATGCTGTTAACAGCTCTAACTTACACTACTGACCTGTAACACAGAGTTGATTCATATTGTCCTCTAGGACCTAGTTCTCTGTTCTGTGGTTGAGTCTGACAAATAACTTCAATGACAGGTTCACCTTTTTTTCAGTCTTAAAATAGTAATACTCACATGCTCATGTTCACTGAAACCACTTTATTTGCTGTAACTGTTTCATCTGTCCACAATGACCCTGAGGACGTTCTTTCCTCATGTGATTTCAATATAGGAGATGGGTGATGATTTTAAAGTTCAGGTGAAGCAGACAGAAGTTTCAGCAGAGTTAAACAAATTAAGTGATGATTTTCCAACATTAGTCTTTCTATGAAAGACAGTGTCACTAATCTTCCTCTTCAGCTCAGTAAGGAAATGTTATCTGGGGAAATACAGAGAGGGATTTTTAAAATAAAACCACTAACTTTTGATGAAAGTGCTGAAGCCTCATTAGCTTTAACTGGATTTTGTCCACTAACTCTTAGAATGAAATCTCAGGAAAGGATCTTTTCACAGCCCATATGGACAAAGGGCACAGTTAAAGTAATGAAAAAAATGTTTCAGTGTTGTACACGTGTCTTGTTTTAAGAATGGAAGAAGAAAATGTGAATCCTTTAACATCACTGTTTGACATTTGTGGTCAGAGTCATCAATAAAAGCAAGTGTATTTTTAAAAATCAGTTTCAAACCCCTGTTTCAGTACAACTACAGTTTTTAGTTTTTTCATACACAATATTCATAAAAAATGGCCTCAGTAAATTTAGTTTTGAAATAATCTGAATAATATTAATCTTGCAAAAGATTAAGGGCCCTGGAACGTAAATGTGCCCTAAGTGTATAACTTTAGATTCAAATAACGTGAGCGCCTTGTTGTACATGTCCTGGCACCTTTAAAGTGCAAATTGTTAATCTTATCATTTACAAAGTCAGATATGGATTCAGTGAATTTGAATTTCTTCTTCTTTTTGCAAAACCCACATCCATGTTCTCTATCCAAGGCGCTCTTCTTCACACCTGGAAGCTTTCGTGGAATTTTTTAGTTGATTTAAAATGACAATGATCAGACAGACTACTATTCAGGTTTAAAATGATCAATGAATATAACCATGAGATGTGCTACATCATACAGAGCTGTACATGGCTGAAGACTGTGTAAACTCTGTATACATGATCTCCATTTTGTCGGCTTTTAGGTTTTGTATCATGTGTAATTTAATTTTGTTTTTCGATGTCTGAACGTGGTCTTCAGAGTTGCTAAAGCAACTTGATAACCTTTGAAAAGCAAATGCTTTTTACTGTTTATCAGCCTCTCACGAGAGTGGAGGACAGGAAAACACTTTGCTGCAAATGGCCGTAAAGGAGTTTGCGACTCCCTCCAAAGCAAAACACTTTCGTGCGAGAACAATAGGTGATATGAAGACAGCAGACATCTCTGAAGGGTCTTCATCAATATACAACAGTTCTAACAATTCAGCCCTCAGTAGAGTCTCCCCCAAATGTGAGTTTTCTCATTGTAACATGACTAAAATTAAAAACAGTAAGTGAGTGTCACTGAACAACACAAACAGGTTTTACTAATTCAGACCTTGCAACTACACAGCAAATGGACAGGCACCAACTACTGACTGGATGACAACTAGGAAAACTGCATTCAAATACAAAAACCTGAACAGAGAAACATAATAATATGAACAGTGATATCAGTCAGGGTAACCACAGAAGGCGTGAAGGAACAAAGACAGTTCCCTCACTGGAAACAGGTGAGAATTAGAGCATCAGAGTCCAAACTCAAACAGTGTCTGCGAGTGCAGAGGATGAGACTTACCTGATGAGATTGCCTTGCAGTGTTTTAGTACAATGTCATCCTGGAGTGTGCTGACTGTGTGGGCTGCCAGGCTGTGCAGTGTGTGCATATGTGTGTGTATGTGTGTGTGTGAGACTGATGAGTGTGAGAGTGTGTCTGAAAGTACTCGGTGACTCAAGAGAGCAATGTGGCTGCCTGTGGTTTCCTGACGGACTCTATTGTGGTGGAAGGTGATATGTTTTCCTGAGGAAAGGCCCGTCCCGTCCTTTCTCCCCCTCCTACGCCACTGACCCTCTGTCCCCCCCGTCCCTCCGTCCCCAACACCCCCACACCCGCACCCTAGGGACCCTTCTAATTACACTAATTGCATTAACTGTACAACGAAGGAAGATGGGAGTTGGACAGAGCATTCCCCTGCAGTGTTTTATGTTTTCTTCAGCTCCTCATACTGTGTGTTTGCGTGCACATGTGCTTGTGTGTGCGTGTGCTTCGTGCCCTGACTGATTCCTATTAGAAGCAGATAATGAAGTATGAGGATGATTCAGTGTCGGTGGCCTTGAGTCTAAATTCCATTCATACACCATCTGCAGTGTATTTTTCCTCAGCGGAAAACTTTAAGTGCACAAATCTGAACTAAAATGACATTCAACACTTTGCTGCTACCACATTGTCTTTCGTTAAATGCAGTACTTCAAGGTCACTGCAGCCGTGACACGGATTTAATGTCACACGAAGAACAGAGCAGTAAGTGAAACAGTTGAAGGATATCTGAGAAGCGTGTGCATGTATGTGCAAATGGCTCATATTTGTATTGTTGAACTTAATAACTTAACTTAATAACCAAACAAAGCAAAATGTCAACAAGGTAAGACATCCCACACTTTCCCAAACACTGCTGCTCTCACTGTGGCTCCCTCCTGCCACCCAGTGTATAATCAGGGGTAGGACATGAGGTAGAAGAGTTTCTTCTTAAGGATCAATCATCTTACCCGTACATGTCTTCGTGTGTTGTGTGTCTCATTCAGTCTCTGGGCCTCTGTGTGGTCCTCCGCTCACAGCTTCAGCCCTGAATGTCATGCATTCAAATCTGTAGTCAAACATCACCTTCATCAGTGTGTTATGCTTCTTTTAAGCTGCATTTTTATGCATGTGTGCTAAGTGGATATATGTAATCACCAGTTTATCAGGTACACCTTTACAGGCCGATCCAATCTCAGCCAGTCAGACTAACATTTTGGATTTAAATGTGTCAAAATACTAAAGATAATACACGTTTTCTCTTCTCATACTTTACAGAAGAGAATAAACACTTAAATTTTCTGATTGCAACTCCCAAATTACAGAGGTTTTCTGAGTCAATAAGGAGTAAGAAAAAAAAGAAATATTCATTTAGTATTTAATTCACATTCTAACATTTTTAGGATGAGTATCACTTTATATATTCACATTTATGTCTTTTATTCATTAATTCAATAAGTGTATATGAACAATAGCCCAAATAGCATTTGAATACCTTAAAGAAGGGTATTGTGGGTAGATAATTGTATATATGAGTTGACAGGGTCAACTAATTGTTAAGAATCCAAACAAACACCTTTCAAAGGACTATATTATTATACAGGCGTACCTAATGAACTGGTAGTTCTGGTATATTGACTACTTAAGTGTTCACCGCAAGTGATAACCCACATTTTTCCATAACCCACATACAGTACATAAAACAGTGCACCCACAGTGAAAGAAACTGTTTTATTAGCAGTTCCTGCAAAGGACAGACATCTGTTTGCAGGACTGACAGTGAAATTGCATTAAAACTACAGTGTGAGCTTTGCAACATTATTCCCAGTGTTAAAATTTACCGGTGTGTTGGATCTGTGTCCGTTTCCTGTAATCATGACAATAAATAATTATCACAATTTAACAGAGGCAGAATAAGTCACGTGCATCTAATTTAGCAGTGTTATCTAAAATAAAAAGTGGTGCATCTAACATGTTTCAGTGTGTGTTCAGAGGAAGGTGGAACGTGCTGTGTCACAGTTCAGTTCAGTGTTAAATTCAGACAGTGATGTAAAATCCACCCATGGATGATCAGTGCCTGATGCTGAATATGTACCAGGATGTTATTTGAGAATGAAGAGCCCTATATTCTGTTTATTGCTACTCTTTACTTTCATCAGATACTTAGCTAGTGCCACAAACTGATGCATCCAACTATGTGTGATAATAGCAGTAGGAGCAACATAGTGACAAATTTTTCCAGTCAAGTAAAAGTGAGAGTCTCATGTTTTGATGCTGTAAATAAATCCTGGGTCTTCTGGGAAAACTGTCAGTGGAAAAATATGATGTATTTCTTCCTGTGTGATTACTGCCGGTGCTAAAAGGCACGTTAAGAGTCAAGACCTTGCTCTTACATTAATGATTAATGTCTTATCATTGGCCAATTATCCACAGATAAGAAATGTCAGTGTCTATTTTTTAATAAATGCTTAAAGGGAGTTTGAAAATTTGGTAAACAGGCTTATTAAACATTGCCTTATTGCTAAGACTTAGATGAGGAGACTGACACCATTCAAATATCTGTCCCTTAAATATAAGGCTACAGTTGGCTTAGCATAACATGTGCAAGCACTGGGAAATAGTGAACCTGGCTCTGTCCACGGGAAGCAAAATTCACCTACCAGCACCTCTAAGCTCACTAACAAACATGTGATATCTTGTTAAACAACAAGCTGTGGTTTTACAGGGGGTAATGTGCTGGACTATTGTTTGGCTGGGAGCACTAACTTCCTCAAGTCTTGTTATCACAGAAAATGACTAGCAAGAGAGACTCAGCAAGACATGAATATATCACACATTACCTGCATGCACATGCGTGTGCTTCCATGGTGCATGTGCACAACAACAGGGACCCACACGTAAAAACATGGCTTCATAGAGCTACTAGTGGTGAAAAACTTCACAGGGAACCTTTAAGAGACAGATATGAGAGTGGTATTGATCTTCTCGTGTGTCTGTGTCTGTGTGTGTGTTGGGAGGCTGTCAAAGGGTCTGGTTTTGGCCTTGAGTGTGGTGGTGTTGGTGTGGGTTGTTGAAGTGGTAGGGCTCGTGGCGGTGGTGGCTGTGACAGATGACAGGATGCTCGATGCCTTCGCTCTGCAGCTCTTCCTGCTTGTGAACTCCCTCCAGCTTCCCCACCAGCTCTCTGATGAAGGTCTGCAGAGGAGCACAGCAGCCAGAGCCGGTGTCACACGGAGCAGAAATTAAACAGAATTTTACAGGGTAACAGATTTCCAATAAGCCTTTCACATTTGTCCATACAACCACACTCGTTACTTGAAAAAGATAAAGCATTTTTTTATGCCACCCATGTATATTTTCAATCCATTTCATGATTCCAAATTTCTCAGCAAATATCCATGTTGAACATTTACCATTTACCTCTCTATGTTTCATATTCAAAAAAACAAAACTAACAATAAATGCACCCTTCTAAGTATTGTATGTGTGTCTGAACCCTGAAACACCTTATTCCTCTGGGCCACAGAGCTCCATCATTGTCCAAAAACACATCAGAAAACTACACTGTTGCACTGGGTAACAGGTTCCTTCAATACCATGAACGCATACTTTATTTTTAGTTGATCTTGTATACGCCATCCTGCTCTTCACTAAAGCGCCAAATGTGGATTAATCCACATAGATTAGTGATTTTTTTCTTTTTAAACAGTATTTGTTGACAATAAGAAAAAATACAGGATGTTTCCAGCCTTATCATTTAACTCATCCTTCCAGTTGTTATGACTAACGATGCCTTTTTTGTTCTCTTTCCTCTGCTACACCAACAATCACAACTAAACACATCTGCAAAGTCTCCTCTAGACAGTCTGTTTTAACAAAAAGTGCCATGGAGCCGTTATCAGAGCACTGAAAAACAAACAACGACTATCAGTTAACCAGAAGCTACAGTAACTTGCCAAATAAAGGTAGTGTTTAGTTATTTTCCACCCTTTTGTGTTTGAGCGTTTTCATGTCCATAGATGGAAGAAGGCCTCGAAAAGCAGCTGGGTCCCAGGACAATGACCTCAAGGCCCCAGTGGAGGAAGTTCCCACTCTGTTTACTCTATTACTGTAAATGTGTTGCTCAGAATCACTCAAGACCACTGTAAAAAAAAAGTCACTAAAAATGCAAAAAAAAAAGGTATATATAAGTATATATAAGTGTGTGTATATATGTGTGCGTGTGTGTGTGTGTATATATATATATATATATATAAAATATAATAGAAGAAAAGAAAAGAAAAATAGTGTCACTAGTGTGTAAACATCACATTTGGTTTAGCTGTACCACACTACCACTACTTTGTACAATGGTGACATTTTATAGCCTGACACACAGCACCCACATGTGGTGTGTTATGGCAACAGTAAAAGAAGAGGTGGGCAAAACAACTAGTCTCAGTCTAATAAATACTGACTGTAAGCATCTGTCTCTCCCTGGATTCATGTGTTTTTGTTTTCCTTTTATAGCCTTTAATCAGCAGTAGTAAAGATGAGTCTTGTTGCTGTTTATATTGAGGCTGTTTTACTGTCTGTCCATGTCTTTGCAAACCTAAGAAGCCTAATGTGGCATTATTCATATGACCATTTGAACACTGAAACGGGATTTGCTTGCTGTAATTATTGCGCCTGTTCATACGGGCTATTCAGAGACCTCTAATGTGCTTCCAGTAGAAGTGTAGAATCTACGGTCCTTGATCTGGAAAAAACACATTCCATCTGAAGTTAAAATAAGGCTGCAGCAGTTTGAAGCTCAGCATGGAAACTGTTTTAAACAGATTTCAGCGTTGGAAGGAGCCCAATGAATTTGATTAACTCAGATTACTGAAGCCTCATATTAACTTCAGACAGACTTTTTTGCACGAAACAAGGGCTGTGGATTTTGTAACCATTATTAGCACTGGATGCATGTTAAGAAAGGATCTCTTAATGGACACTATGAACAGGAGTTCTGCTTCATTCATTCCTGACTGGCAGTGGCAGTAAACAAAGTGGATATGTCTCCTCACGCTCTGCACAGGCTGAGACCTCAGAAAAACAAAGTCATACGTGCAACTACCTGGCTACCTGCTCTTTTCAGCTATAAATACCACATGGTAGCCTACGTCCGACCTCTATGATCTGTTAGCCTGGCCTTCTTTGCCATTTAATTGCTCCACAGGTCTGTGTTTTGGCTCTGTATTCTGCATGTCTAAGGGAGGTAAACACAACCTCTGTTGTTTGGTGTTTGTCGTCCTGCCTGTGACTCTGTTGTCAAACTGTAACCTGTTGCCCTCTAAGGCTGTGGCCAACAAGCTGTCAGTATCAAGTCTGTGAGTGTCTGTGATCCCTCCCCTGAACTGTCGCTTCAGGGGGCTCAGTCTGTAAGTGTGGAAGTGGAAGGTGGCTCAGAGACCTCTCTCAGGAGCTCTGGGAGCACTGAGCTAAGGGAGGGACCCTGCCCATTGTGAGCAGAGCTGCGTGCTGGACTGGATGACACACAGGCACTTAATGTCCACCCTTGTTGTGAAATGACATCATGTGTGGCATTTATGTCTGATTGACAGACACTGTGAAAGCTTCCTCTTGTGCCAGGACAGCTGTTTGGGCCAGAGGCAGAAAGAGTTTAGGAGCACAGAAAGCAGTCAAGCCAGGCTTCAGAGGCCTCGGGTCATCGAGACCCACATTGCTCACACTACCTAAACAAGATGAACGAGGGCAGCCTTAACATCACTATGCCTGATGGGATTTAAGATTTCTCCTTCATGTCTGTGACTGGCTTATTTGCACCTCCTTATTCCAGGAGGAGAATGATTACAGGAAGCAAAAACCGTTTCAGTGTACATATAGGCATGTGACTACTGGTCTAAAACAAACTTGGAAAAACAATCAACATCCTTTAATGACACTTTATATCAGTAAAGTAATTCTGAGTGGAGAAGCAGCAGCTACACTGGCCCTCCCTGCTCTTTGCACCTCTGACTGCACCACAGAGTCCAGAAAGACTCATTGTTTCAGCATTAAAATGGAAAGAAAAAGACAAGAGAGCACAGAGGGCCATTGTTGAGGCCTGTGGAGACTGTGGGGTGAGGTGTCAGTTGCTGCAGCTTCAGTTCAGCTGTGTGTGTAGAGTATGCACGCAGGTGTACATTTGCCTATGTAATGTGTGTGCCATCATCACTAATCTTGGGATGGAAAGGTGATTTCCAAGTTAAAACATACCTCTGTGCTCTTCCTGCACTTAGACAGAAGTTCCTGTTCAAAAAAAAGAGGATACTGTTGTATCAAACGAGCCACATAATCACATATTTATTATCAATATTCCACCAATAACACTTCAGTATTTCACCAACAAAATCTCTTCTTGTTGCTTTTGCTCAGTAACAGGTAGGTAAATAATATTAACTCTCTCACAAACATGTTTGAGTGACTCCCTGAACAAAATCTGTCCAACCTGCTGCTGAATCATGATGTGAGATGTCTGTGACTGGCGACAAAAGCTTTAACAATGCTGGATAATTTAGAAAATCTACTAGAAAATCTCTCTTCCTTATTGATAATCATGACCCTCATACAGACTGAATGAAGGGGTGATGCAGTTCATTTTACCTGTAACTTTTTGACTCTCTCGTCAACGGTAGGCAGGTCAATCAAGTCATCAATGTTCACCTCCTCTGGCATGTCACCCTCCTGACGTAAACACATGATAAAGATACACAATCTTGATCTTGAGCCACCATACAAGATGGACACTTTTTGAACATACATTTATAATCTAGTTCCGCCTCTTCAGTCCTGATCTTCCCCATAAATTCCCCTCTTAAGTGTTCAAAGACTTTCCCATGCAGTTTCCCCATATAGTGTCACGTATTCCAAAACCTCACTGAGGCTTACAGTATATCACACTTACACTAGCTGAAGTATTTAAACCCACAGGATTATTTTTGTAGCTGCATCAATACATGAAATGGAAATGTCTGGATCTTTTTGTGCATCATACATGTTTAAAGGAATGGCTCAAACAAATAAATGGGAGCTGTGTGAAAACCGATAAGTGTACTCAACTGATGTCACTTGAGTCAGTGTAGGCTGAGTCTGAAGACTACAAGTCAGAAAATTAAAAAAATCAGAGCTTACCAGAGCTCTGCAGCCTGCTCCTCATCTCTGCTTGTGGCTCCACGCTATATTAACTGATACTAGCATAACACACCCGAATCTCCAACTGAACTGTCGGTAGTGGAGTTGCATTTTGGGTAATACAGGCAGATTGTTTTGGTAAAACTGCCCTCTGTGTGCGACAGTCCTGGAAGAGTGAAATGTGAATTCCAGGAAATCTTAAGAAGTTCTTCAGGCACTTTAATGTAGCTCAAGGAGAAGTTCTGCATGTGTAACATGACCAGGTTAGAAGAGACAACATGCTCTTCTAACCCGGTTCACCAGAATGCCCAGTATCCAAAATAATATTTTCAGCTTTAAGAAGAACTGAAGACGCTGGACTCAGCCCACACACACACTGCATATCCATATCTTAGGCTCAGGGGGCTGAATAGCAACAATGTTCACACAATACAGTAACAGGGGCCTGCTATGTGTGAACAAACAACCATTGTACCAGCTGAGTGAAGGGACAGTCCCACCCACCCCTCCACACCACTGCACTCACTGCACTGTGTAATCAGGCAGGGCCCTTGGCACATACACGACTGCAACTCAACGACCCAGCAGCTTCATCTCATTCTCTGATACTCATACAGATATGTCCTCCACTGAAAGAGTAGTGAGGGTTTTGGCTGTGTTGGTTTGTAACATGGCATGGTGCAACAAAATGAGTGTTGTGTGAGTTGTAGTTTTATGATTATAAAACTTCCCAGAGTCAGTGTCGTACTCACGACACTGACTCTGGGCAAAAGCCTGTTTGGTCCCTGTGCTTCACATAGCAGCCTTATCATTGTGATAATCTGAACTCTATTTTCTTATAATAAGCGTACTTGGCTTTCACAACACAATCCTGCACTTTAAGTCCAAAAATACCCTCTTCCCCCATGATGTCTCTGAGAGATCCTAATCTCCTCTCAGCTGCCTCAGCAGCCAGATGCATAATGTTTAGCTCCTCCAGGGACATAAAACAGCACTTTCCCTCCATTATAACCCTGTCCTCTTCCTTTTTCTCATCATTCATCCTTGTCTCAGTTCCACGCTGCCCATGTAAGGCAGAAACCCCCAAGACAGTCACAGGTCTCTGAGAAGGGGGACAGCAGTGGACTGCACATCTGCAGGACGCTTGGCCTTGTAAGGAGAACCAGGCTGCCCCACCTCTCCTCTCCACCAAACACCTCATTCATTATCAGAGACCTGGAGTTCAGCGATCTCAGTGTGCCTTCATATCACAGTATTTGTGAAAATACAACTTTGATTTCAGATTTAAAGCTCTCCTCCTCACTTTTCATATTATACTACAGGAAATGTGCGTCTTTAGAAATGCCCGTCAGTTTATTCAAACAGCTCTGACAGCTTATTATCTGATGAGAAGATACAGTGGGCTATATTAAAACTCCGACCAGCCACAGCAGTTTCTTTCTCTTGCTCTTGGACACCCACCTGACCCGAGTACAGCCGGTCCAGGCTCTCGTCGATCCACTTCTCCACGTCCAGACGCCTCTGCAGCTCCTTCCTGTTGTACTTCACGGTGACCCGCGCGTGTCTTTTCGGGATATTACGCCCGTGGTCTTCAAACGACCCAAAATCGGATGAATGAACTTCGTCATTTTCCCCAAGCGTCCGATCATGTGCCATGTCTGGTCTGTTCTGGACTGGAGTGGTCTGACTGGTTTGTTTGCCTTTTTCAAGCACAGGAGGAGAAAGCGGCGCTGGGAGGCGACGATGGCGGCGCAGACTGCTGAGCGTCTCTCTGCTGTTGTTTATTTACAGCGCATCTATACAAATACTGCTAAACTATTTACACATTAAATCACGTTCTCGGTCTCGTAAAGAAGATTACATGAGTCGAGCTGCTCGATGAAGCATAAGCGACCATGCGACACCAGTTTTAACGTAGTTGATCTGTATCTGTATCTGGCACCACAAGATTCCTACAGAGCTACAGGCTGTACATGTCTCAGTCCTGCTGTTAACTTTTACATGGCAGCTTCCTTATTTCTGTAAACCTTACCTACCTACCTACCTAACAGAGGCCTGCAGACCTGTAACACCTGAAGGAATCGTTTGCTTTAGGTCCACAATGAACCGGAAGGAGCTTCTCCATAACTAAATGCAGTTTCTAGAGGTCTGGACAGGAAATAGCAGCTAATTAAATAGTTGCGGCAGCTGCCGCCTGATCAGCCGCATCCTTTAGGCTGATAATGTCACAGGCTCAAACTGTTTGTCAGACAGAACATCAACACATGTCAACAGTCAGTGCTCTCAGCAACAAGTAAACAACCTCAGCTCCTCAGAAGCTTTTAACCCTCTGCTCAAGGAAGGTTTGTATCTGATCAAGGCAAATGCTGCATGAGGAAGTACCACAGCATGTCCCATGTCCCTCTGATCAGACATTGTCCATGGATAAATGTCTTTTTTTTTTCTATGTCCAACTTCATGCCTGATGTCAAATCCAGCTCATCAGGAAGTTTCCTAAAGTAAATGTTTATGCACAGAGCTGCTCGGTTCTCCTGGGTGTTCACTCAGTTTGGAGTTTAAGAAGCGTCTCACATAGTATATCAGCCTGATAAAGTCAGCACTGATTCACCCAGAGCTGAAATGATTTATTCACAATTAAGTCATTTATACACCAACTATGTCAAAAAGTAAATATATCTTAATTTCCTTAATTTAAATCTATGAATAAAAGCACAGGGTTCAAGCATGTGGAAACAGAGACTTCAACCCAGAATCACATCAAAGCAAATCTTTTATTCCACATCACAACCACCACATGATGAAATTAAATAACATGAATGAAAACATGTAACATAACACAAACTTTGGCATGAAATCAAAATGGCACATGAAAGAGCAACGTGAACAAACGTGAATATAAACTATATATATATAAATTACAGTAATGGCTGGCTCTGTGTGATAAAGCACATTTTCCTTATATCCCTGCTCTGAATATCTTTGGGATATTTCACACCAGCCAGGTACAACATCAAGCATCGATCTTCATTCAGCATCATATAAATATATATCTACATCTGTGACAATCAAAGTGAGGCTATAAACATAAGATTTCAAATAAATAAATAATATAAAGAATAAAAAATGATGGTACGCACAATAAGGAAATAATGGCCAAAGGAAGATTGAAAAGCAAAACAAAAATTCTGTGTTTAAAAAAATGAGAAATAATCAAACAAAGTGAACAAATAAAAGACAATAACCCAATAAAACATATTTTGGGCAGGTTTTCCAAAGGTGGTCGGAGTATTGTGACTTCCTGTATTTGGTTTGTGTTGTAGGTCCTATGAAAAGTGGATCATATTATTTGTCTCTTTGGGTCTTAAACGTGGAAGAGCTTTGCCCCATATACTTTTTCAATAATCTTTGTAAATAGTCTTCATCAGAATAGTTCATTAACGAATATTTTTGTTTCTTATGCTTTACATTTGTAATGGTATTTCACCTCCAGCATAAGCAGAGCAGTTTTCAGCTCATGAATCTGCTCCTGTCCTCACTGCGCATGAACAGAGAGGCGCAACAAGTGCTAATATTCTTCCTCCCCTGTTTGAATGTCCATGTTTGCTCTCTGTCTCATCTCAGCCCTGCTCCGGAGCCCAGTCCAGCCTCATCCCTCCACATAAAGTCCTGACGCTCACCTCTGGCCAGGCCGCTCTCCACAGGATTGTGCCTGTACCCAGATCTGCCGTCAGGGCAGAGGGAGAGGCTGAGGCGAGCCGTGCTGTTGCTGATCTTGAACAGGCCGTTGGGACCGAGGAAGGCTTCTCTCTCACTTCCTCCCAGGTTGTTGACCGTCTCCAAGTCATTATAAACTGCAATGTCGCTCAGCTGCTTCCTCCCTTGCAGTCTCCTCCTTCTCCTCAGGAAGATGATGCCTGCCACCAGAACCAGCACCAGAACAGCCAGAATGCAGGAGATGGTGAGGGTGGCGGAGGAGGGCTGGGAGGTTTGGCGCAAAGCTGGCTTGAAACTGGGCTGAAGCGTGAACTCACAGCTCGGACCCATAAAGCCCTTAGGGCACTGGCATACTGGCCCGGTGAAGTGGGTGAAGCAAGTGCCACCATTCTGACACGGGCGGGCGCCACAGGCATCAGAGCGCACGCTGCAGTTCTTGCCGGTGTACCCCAAGGTGCAGGAGCAGGTGTAGTCATTCACACCATCTTGGCAGGTTCCGGCATTCTGGCAGGGAGTTGAGGCGCAGTCGTCGATGTTGATCTGGCAGTTGGCACCAGTGAAGCCTGCCTGACAGCGGCACAAGATGCTCTGGCCAAGATCCAGACACTCGCCACCTGCAGAAGGGAGAAATACTCTGTTCAGCATCCAAGAGATCAGGGGCAACCAATCGCTTAAAGACAGTGTGTTAATGGGATTATATTTAACACTGTCTTTGTCGTGTTGGGTGTTGACAGTAATACATACTCACTAAAACAATTTCATATACAACCAGAAAAAAAAAAAAACACTGCTGATTTACACTTCAGCCACAAGATGTCGCCAGAGGGGAGTCCTCTCCTGCCAACTCACCATTCAGACAGGGCCTGTTGCTGCAGCGGTCCAGCTTCTTCTCACAGTTGGAGCCGGTGTAGCTCGGAGGGCAGCGGCAGGTGTAGCCTCCGGTCATCGTCTCCACACATGTGCCGCCGTTGAAGCAGGGACCGTCTGCGCACGTCATGGCAATGATCTCGCAGTTCTTACCGTAGAACCCCTGTGGACAGGTGCAGGAGTAGTCGTTCTCCAGGTCCTGTGGAAGAAAAATCTTTATGTTACAGAGGGAAAATCTAGAAACACTTTTAAGTTTTGAAAGAACTGTGAAGTTACTGTAAGCAACTGTTCCCTTTGTTTATGAACCATGTTCATTTATTTATTTAGATTTGATATTTTTGAATTTGAAGTTTTTTTTTAAAAAGGTAGTTATCTGTTTATCTGTTACTGTACTTCTGAATGGGATCAGTAAAGTTTATCTTATATTTTCCAATGTTCTATTTATCATCTTCTTCTTTATTTATAACAACTATTTTAGTATTAGTGCACCTTATCCCACCTAATCCCACAGTATACTCACATTGCAGCTGCCTCCGTTCTTGCAGGGGTTGCTGTCACACTCATTGGTTTCCAGCTCGCAGTTGGTGCCTCCGAAGCCGGGCCGGCAGGTGCAGGTGTAGCTGCCCTGGCCCGTGTTGGTGCAGGTTGCACCGTTGGCACAAGGCTTGTGGTTCGTGCAGTAGTTGAGGTCCTGGTCACAGAAGAGGCCCCCCCAGCCCTCCTGACAGTTACACTGCCACGGCTGGCTGCACGTCCCGTGGAGGCAGCCTGGATAGCGGACGCATTCATTGCAGGAGGGGCCCTGCCAGCCCATGCGACACGTACAGCCCCCTGGGGCCTCGCAGTAGCCGTGCTTCTCGCTGCAGTCCGCCGAGCAGATGGCTAAAGAGGGGAGGGAGGGGAGGGTGTGAGCTTACAATGGGCACGCCTTCTCATACATCTCACACATAGACACACACACAGACACACGTTGTGGGCCCCCTGTCTGACCCCAGACTTCACTGTTGGTTAAGTATTAATCCAAGCAGCTGGTAGGCACACTGCCGGAGAAAAACGCTTTCTTTTATCTCCTTCCCATTACACACACACACACACACACTCAGACACACACAAACACACCCAGATCACCTTGAAAAATGAATGTGCGTATCTAATGGGGGCCACAGTCTTTTCACTCATTGTAACAGAGATGAAAAGGCAGATGGGACACCACAGACTGTCTTGCAAAAGAGGAAAACACGACTCTACAGGACATTACTGAGATGAAGGACTTACTCTGAAAAGACTCTGCTGCTCTAAGTGTCTCTGTAGCAGATCAGAAATCTTTTATCCATGCTCTGACAAAACCTGAGTCTGATCTTTCAAGATGTGGGAGGAAGAAAGGTTTCAACTGTCTAATCCTGAAACTCTGGTGTCTCTTTATGTTGATGTTTTGTGATTTGACTTCAAGAACCAGTGTCTTTGGCTGTCTCAGTTTCTTAAATTACTCAAACTTCTGTAAAATGCTTTCTTTACACTGATTTTCATACTGAAAGATGCCAAGAGCTGAAAACTCCTTATTATGATGCCATCCTCCTCCCCCCTTAGTTCTCAGAGGGAAGTCGTTTATTTTGTTGTTTTTATCTTTGTTATTGTTTTCTATTTGATTCTGTATCCTATTATGAACTTTCGTTTACCTGATTTTATATAATTATAGCTGAATTGTTTTCACAGTGTTTTCCCAAGTTAAACTGTAACTGGGAAAGATGCTAAATAAACAAAGTGTATTAGTCTGTGATTGTTATTAGAAATAATACTTATTTACTAAAATGAGTGTGATATTTACATTTTGTGATGATACAGAGGATTATAAAATGAAATCAGGTTGTATTCTGTTATAGACCATAGGATGAAGTGCTCTTAGTGTTTTCCAAGGGCACAGATCCACAGGTCACTGAACTGCACTCTGGGAACTAGTACAGGATCTAAGTGCCTTGCTCAAGGGAACTTCAGTCATCATTAATATACACTTACGCTCAGAGCAGTAGTTTCCCTTCCAGCCCTCCAGGCAGATGCGGTTTCCCTCCTCGTCGCAGGTGTAGTGGCCCAGCGTATCGTCTCTTGGCCTGCAGTAGTCAGCGCAGCCGTCTCCAAAGTAGTACTCGTCGCAGAAGACGTGGTAGGAGTACCGCAGCTCGCTCTGCTCGCCAAAGTGCACGTCCTGGGACCAGTCTTCTCCAATGGCAAGTCTCCTCCTGGTCGCTAGACGGCTCACAAGGTTGTTTTGGTTGTCTGCACAGAGAGAAGGGGCCTTTTTTTTTAACAATGGCATCTCGCAAGGAAGATGCGTATGAGCCCGTGCGCCAGAAGGTGACCAATGAATGAGTGAACAGGCCGCAGCAAACAACCTACCTGTGTATTCAGTCGGAGATTCAGCGTTCCAGGCTTCAATGATCAAAGAAAATGTTCCCTAGAGTAAAAAAAGAGACAGAAAAAAGGGAAAACGCGTTTATTTAACATGAATAAATTCGATGGTGGACAAGCTGCTGTCGCCTATGGCTGCAGAAATATATAAGTATGAAGTTTTTACATAAAAAACAATCAACTTACCGGCCACTTGAAGTGAAAAGGCACCCTGATGGGAGCGCTGCTGGAGATGGAGGTGTGATCGGCCCTGATGACGTTGGTTTGTCCGGTGCCAAAGGTGCACGGCGGTTCTGCAGAAATCACATCCTCCGGGTGTTTTAGGCAAATTCTGAAAAATATGTGACAGTCCCTGTGTCTTCTGCAGATGCGCTGCGCCGTGTGGAATGAATGAATCTTCAGCTCAAACACACCAGAGGACAATACCTGCAGTGACAGGGAGATTATGTCAGAGGCGGTGTACATAAAGACATGTTGAGAGGGTTAATTTTGGATAAACAGAAGCCAACTTACTGTGTGCACTAAGGCCAAAGCCAAGAGGTATCTTAGGTGCAGGTGTGCCATTTCCTCTCAGAGTTTCTCTCCAGCTCTAAGTGAATGTCCGCATTCGTCGTGTGCAATAATATTCCCACAAGCTCCTGAGGAAAACTCTTCCAATGTAAAGGAAAGCCTCTCAAAAAAAGTTTCAACACTCTGGGCTGTGTCCTGTTAGTGTCTCTGAAATCCTTCTTCTCCTGATCCTTTCTCCTCGCTCCTCGTTGACGCTCTGCTTGTTTGGGTTCTGGTGCGTAAAGGCGCACGGTGGTTTTATACCCTCAGATGCAGCGCGTCACCGGCAAAGAGGCGGAGTCGGAGCAGACCTCAGGGGAGCAGCCTGGCACAGGAGGCCTGCCTGGGGATTTAGACAACCTACGTTACATCTGGACCAAGTTCTTCATAGGAATATGTATAAGAAGCTGGCGTAAGGCAGATATGTTTAGCATTTGCATGAATCTTAATTGCACAGAAAAGCGTAAACTGATGTGGGTGATGGACCTGAATAATCACAGAGGCCTGATGTAAACTATGGTCAACGAGAAACAGATTAAATAAAGGTTTCTTAACAAACTATCCAGGGTTTAGTGATGTGAGTTTGAAGAGCTTTTTAAAGAACAATAATAATGTGGCTGGAGTGAGATTTCTGGCCCACAAGAAAAATGAACACATTTCATTGGAGAGACGATTGAATTATTTATACATTCGTGGTTTGGGCAAATTGTCAAACAGTGAACGTGCCACAGCATGAACTAATCAAACCCTCCTGCATTTCATCAGACGTGGACTAGAGCAATTAACTTTAACACCGTTTTCGTGCTTATAGCTCCTGTAGGTCATTGTTTAGAAGGTGTTTTTTTCACTTTGGAGTTTGCCTACACACCAAACAAAGATCAGAAGGAAGCAGGGAAGAATAGCATAGCCTGTCTTTCTTTACAGCCAACATTATAATTGCTCTGACGCGTGTGAGTGGGCTGGTCCTGGGTGAGACCGCATTGTGCGTCTAGCGGCTATTGAGGCCTCTTCTGTTGTACTCTTGAGCCTGTGTGTGTGTGTGTTTGGGGGGGTTGGGGCTGCAGGGTTTGGACTATCATGTTGCTTTTGTCTGGACCTCATACGAACAGCTGTATGGTAATCAACGGCACATGGTCGACCCTGTGGGGCTCCAAACACAGCTATTGTCTCTCCAAAGCGTCTACTCCGAGTACACACACACACACACACACACCCACACACTCACACACACATTAACCCCTTATTGATTTGGAAAGGACTCTGGTCGGCTGTCCGTTCCAGCACCTGTCGCCAGCCGGATGTGGTCAAGGGTAAACACACCTAAGCTGTTACTTACACAGGGCAGCCGATCAAGACTGATATAAACCTTTATGTCCTAATATAAGAAAATAATTAAGAGCTTCATGATTAATGCTAAATTTATTTATTTATTTATTTTTTTAAATAACCTCAAAATATAAAGGAATGATGAAGTGACTATATTTGCGTTGTGTTGTGATCATCGCCTCGAGCTGAGTTTAACCAGGAGCCGAGTTTTCAAAACATTTGAACCAAGTGACACAGAATTAGAGATTTCAAGATGGCAACTGTTTATTAGCAGCAACTGCTGTGTTTTAATCTCACACTCTACAAGCGTTTGTGTGTGTGTGTGTGTGTGTGTGTGTGTATATATATATATATATGTGTGGTGGTGATAATAGGTGGATGGGGGTGGGGGCACCTATTGATATTATAATGAGTAAAAAAGGACGCGTGCCTGAAGTGGCCCCCTGTATATCCTGGCACGCTTCTTTGCAGAACAACATGCGAAGGAGGGAGGAAACTTTTTTTACACAGTTGTATGTAAAGTAAGCAAAGTAGGAGTGTTTTCAGCTTTATGAGTAACCTCATAGTTCTGGCTGTTAGTGGTCAGAAAACTTGTAAATCAAAGCTTGAGTCCTGGAGCCAAGGAATTCCTCTGAATTACAGAGGGCCTTTGACAAAAGTGAGGACAATTTTAATTTTACAACAGTTTCTGGAAGTCATGCAAATTAAAGAAGGACAACTGTAAATACAGGTTTCATTTGATTATTTTCCACAGATTAGAGAACAGTTGTAGAGATGTCAAGAGTAAATTAACACCAAACCTTAAAATCTGTTTAATGCTCATTTGTTTTAGTGACCTCTGTGTCCTTTTTAGGATCCACATCACAAAAATACTTGGAAAGAAAACTAACTTTTCAATTGCAAAATGCTCGGTACAGCATCTGCCATAATTTACTGTGTGTAACAGAGGAGAACACGTGTATGAAGAGGAGGCCCTTTTCATTTTTATCAAGGTTTTAATTATCCATGTGTATTGTTTAAGATTCACTTTTGAAATGGAGTCTGTTAACGTGACTTGGTCATTAATTTTGTAAATTATCAGTATTCTTTATACATTCTCTCATTTCAGATTATAATAATTTTATGCTTTTTCCACACAAATACAGAAGACTTGTGGGGGAGGTCTTGTTCAAACCCCCCTGCTTTGACTTCTTTTAGTAAAATCAGCCATTATTTGAACACTGCAATTTCCTCCCTCTAAGATTTCAAAACAATATATTTACAGAACAATCCATGACAAAATGGTGAATCTACAGCCTCTGTATAATCTGAATTTAGAGCTGCTAAATAAATAGTTATAACAGCCACTAAATAACTGAACTAGGCACAGGTACCAGCTGTGGCTGCAGATTTTTTTTTTTTTTTTTTTTTTTGACAAATCTCACAAGGAAACAGTGAAATAAATCTGGGATGAGAAAAAGATGAAAGGTCCTCTCACAAAACATTTTAATTAACAAACTACATAATAATCCACCTTCTCTGAGCCCCCCAGTACGATCTTCTACTGATCAGACCTGATTTAAAATATCAGAAATTCAGCTTCGGTTTGCACATCAAACATGTGTATAGTAGATGCCAAACAACATTTTGCCACTTGTGACTATGGCCTATAGCTGTTTGTGTGTATGTTTGTGTGTGCACATGTGTGTAGCACATGTTTCTGTACATCATACCATATCTCTTACATATCTCCTACAACCCTCATGTCACACACGTAGCCCATATATCATCATCCTCTTCTAGTCCTTTGGGAGAAAGAGACACACTCACTGCCCTGCCTCCATCTACAGTACCTGCTGCATCTGTCTGTGTAGAAGGATGCGTGTGTCTTTGTGTCAGCAGAGCAGATGGACAGTGCACCCTCTTTGAGGCTATCATCTGTATTACTTGCAGGAGTGTGACATGAGCGTGCCACGGGGCATGGGAACCAAAGAGGAGTCATGTCATCCCCCTCAGACCTCCCATTAGTTTGAGTGGCCGGCATCTGCCTCATCTCCAGCCCACAGCAGCTTGGAGATCCTTCTCCCCAAGGACGTTTGGAAACAGAGAGGGGGAGCTGCCTCAAATCTGACCCATGCAGGCCCTCGGGGGAGAAGTCGGTCTGTTGTGGACACTTCTGCAGCCCCAGCCTGCTGTCTGACTGTGGGACAATAGGAGGTGTGGAATGGGTGTCTGGCGGATTGTGATGTTGTGTGTGTGTGTGTGTGTGTGTGTGTGTGTGTGTGTGTACATGCAGCCTCAAATTTATGCATGACATTTGGTTGATTGGTTGGTCTCATTAAAATGCTGGATGCTGAAGCACTGTTGGGAACCAAACAATGCCCACAGCCCTGCCACCTCCCCACTGTGCAAATTTATGGGTTAAGTCAAAGGAGGCATGAGGCGCAGTCTCAGGCAAATCACTGGCTGATAATAATACAGACAGAAATACTGTGTCTTCTGACTTTTCTTTACTGTCCCTGGTCACAGGTCAATGTTTTGAAACGTTTTAGGCCATTTTCTCATTTCCTCAGGCCATCTGTGCTCTTTTCCTTTAGCCCTCCTCCAGACTCCTGTGAGACAGCCGGCTTACAGTAATAAATACAGGGAGAACTACTCTGCTTCGCCTTGATGTCCCTTGTCTCAGATTGTAAAATCAATCACTTTAGGCCTGTTCATTTTTGTTTCTTTTTGTCCTCATACAATTACTGTTACTGCATCTTTCTTCCAGACTTAGGGAAACTGAAGTCTCCCCTTTTCCTATTTGCCACAACACAAACAGAACCTTTCCTTCCCCTTTTAGCTTTGTGGTTATAGTTCTTGAGATTAATGGAGCCACGTTTCAAAACAAAATCCCTCCCTATGACGGCTGCTCAGTTACTGACAGTTCTGACTTCCTGTAAATATCCTTTGCTTAAGTAAAAACTGTGAGACCACAATGTAAAAATATTATGTTACAAGTTAAATTCCTGCACTGAAAACTTTACTCAAGTAAAAGTACACAAGCATCATCATCATAATGCTGCTTTATGTCTTCAAAGTCTACTTTCAGAGCATTAGATGATTCTTTTGATGGGTTGTTGCTGATGCATCAATGTGTTAGCTGCATTTTAAAGCTGTGGCTTTAAGCTAATGACTTACATAGGTTAAGAGGCTAGTCATGCTGTGAGTTTTCTCATCAGTACTTGTCTCACCCCAAACAACAATGTACTAGTCTCACCAACTAAAGTAGGTGAATCAGTGGACTATCACCACCTTTCAGCATTCAGCAGTATATGGACACTACCTGAACCGAAAGCAGCTGAGAGGCCTCAAAATTGTTAACAGAAAAACTGTCTGCAGTGCAAAAAAAAAAAAAAAGGGTGGGAGTCCTGTTATCAGCTGTGTGAGATCTTACTCTGCTAGGTAAGTGGTGATAGATGAGTAAAAAGTAGAATATACGCCTCATAAAATGTACAGTACTGGAATAAATCTTTTTATTTCCATTCCACTACTGCAACACATATAAATTCATTTTATAGAATCAAACAGAATTAAAACTACAATCATTTGAATTATGCTCAGATTTTAGTACAGATGGAGGAAACAGAAACAGTGTCTCCTTCTCAGGAACAATGAGGAACGAATTTGCTCAACCTTAGAGGTCAAACATGTTGGATTTTCTGCAGATGGTTTTGAATGGGTTTCATCATACATTACAAACGGCTGAATTTCCTCATCCTACATAAGAACGTGATCCTTTGGTTGTAGTCAAATATCCATTAAAAGTGGCACTGAAGTATTTTCACTTGTAGAAATAAAACACCATATGTGTCTTACAGGTGCAGTGACTGCATCAGTGTGTACACTGCAACATTTCAGCCAGGTGATAATGCGTTTTCAGGATTTCCTTGTGTATCCCCACAAATGCAGTCAACGTGGTACCAAAGCTACACAAGAACCACACAACTCTTACAACATGTAGACTGTTGCTCTGCAGACAAAATCTGATTACTGCCTTAACATATGGAACAAAAAAATCTGTCTCTGAGTCACAAATCTTCCCCAAGACAACAGATATGATGAGGTAAATAAAACCAAACTGTTTGGCTAAGCAGCAGATTTATAATTACCCTTTTGTTGGGGAACAAAAGCGGGCATGATAATGATTTAATCTCACCCAAGCTGAGAGAAAGATCTGCCTCCTTTCAATCCTACCTTTCCTGCTTCAGCCCAGGCTCATGCAGCAGATTCAGTGGCAGATGGGAGATGAAAGAGGGAGCTGGGAGGAACGAGGGAATGAGAACAGGTGGGGGTTAAAACTGAAGAAAAGCAAAGGGCACAGGGGTCAACTGGGGCAATAGAAAGGGGGAGGAAACTTACGTATAGACTTGCAGAGGGGCCGATCGATGGATAGATTTTTTCCCTTTTCATTGTGCCTCTTTAAATCCATGTCACTTTTTGCCAGATGTCGACCAACTGATGTGACACATGAAATATTTCTGTGGGTTGAGGTTTGGAGAGATGAAGGTGAAGAATTGATCAAAAGTAAAATGACTGTACAGACCTTTGGGAAATGTTTTGTTCAATCAAGTGGCTCTGTTATCTGCAACAGTATGTAGTCAAGTACATCGTTTATTTCAACCCAATCTGTTTTAACAGTGTGTGTATTATCTGTGTGTTACTGATCCTGAACATTTGTTCTCCTGACGTAGCAGAATTCTGTGGTTAGATTCATCCACGTGAACATAACACATGTGGAACAGTACAGAGAAATGCAGCATATAAAGGCATTTATTACTGAATTCAATCAGAAATACTTTTAGTGTAAACATTCACTTTCTAAGTACAATAGACAGTCGTATTTTATTCTAAAGAGACGGAAGACTTAGAATCGAGTAGAATACAGTTTTATAGGCATTCAAAGTGAATAATGGCCTTTCAGAAAGGCTTAAGTCTCAGGTTTAAGGGCTCCGTAAAGAAATGAAGGTGAAAGACCGGCCCACAATGTGAATACAGCTGCCTATTGAGGACCCCAGCCCCCCCGGCCAGACATTAATGCTGCCCCCTGCCTTTCAGCCTCGGTGGAAGCCCCCAGCAGACTCCTGCTGCATCCTGCCCTCCACCCCTCCCTGCTGCAGCATGCCGGGCCAGCCCCAGCAGCTGTTTAACCAACTGAGGCAGAGGGGGCTGTGGGCAAACAATGCAATTGGAGTAAACTCTCCCTCTTTCTGTGCCTGTGTGTGTGTGTGCGCTCGCAGAAGTAATTAAGAAAGGAGCTCTACAAATCTGCAACCCCCATCCTAACGTCATAATATCCTAACATCCCTAGCTGCACACTTATGGTAAAAGATGGAACTACATGTTTAAAATTATAAACACTGGAAATGAACAACCCTGTTAAATACCTATGATGCATTTCACTGAAGGTGTTTTTTTCTAAGAGTAGGGTCCAAGTAAAATACCAATATGAGTCTTCCAATTTAAAAAGCTGTAACATGAGATTTAGCTACCATCCCCACCTCAATAATTCTTGTCTTTTCAAACTACGGGTTGAAAGTTGTTCTGATCCAGTCCAAGCAGTAAGTTAAAGACTGGATAGCGAGTGCAGTAAACCCCAAACAGTAAAGTGGTCCTTACTTGTCCTCCTCATTTAGGGCTGCAAAAATCAGCAGTTTCAGGAGAACCTGAAAATAAAATCACAGCAAGATGAGCACTTTCAATGTGTGGAGAGCTAAGGCCAAATATAACACAACAAAATGCAGTATAGTACAGTCACAACACAACTGATTTTTACTGTTGTGGCCACCATGCACACTCTCCAGTTTCAACTAAACCTGACCTAGTAAATAAAGCCAACCACATACTATATCAACACTGCAAATGAACTGTTACAACCATTGACTGTGACCTATATATGGTAGTATAAATAGTTTAGATGTAAAGCTACAAAGTAAATGGCACAAACTACCTAAATACTGCTAACTCTAATTAGCTGTTTTAATACTTCCATTTATTTATTTAGTTTTTATCTTATACTTTATTGAACACTCATTTAAATGTCTCTTTAGTTTCACCATTTGCCTTCAGATCATTTGAAGAAGTGCTAATGATCGCCTTTCTCTTTTGCCAGTCCTGTTTGGCCATGATCTGAACTGAAGCTCAGCACAAGTTCAAACACTATAAATGCATGATTCATGCCACTTACAGAGTCCAAGAATAAAAACAACTTACCATGTCAGCCTTGAAAAAAAAAAAACAGAGAATTGCTTCATGTTGTTTATCAGCCGCTAGTCAGCACAGCCTGACCTCTCAGACAGGCTGTGCAGCAGAGCCCTCTACTGAAAATTCTGTGAACCTGCAAAACTGGTTGAACATCACCAGCATGCCCAATGGACCTTCAACTCCAGCTAACCACAGTGTGAAGCAGTGTTTCAGTTAAGGATGATCAAATATTACATGTCCTCACCTCATAAAGGACAAATCTGGTCTTACTCTATGTTTGTCTTGCTGTCAACATATCACATAAAAGAGACCAAAACCTCCCCTCCTTCCTGTGGCTCTCAGCCAGAGGAAGTCCATTAATTCTGACTTAAGATGTAAATATTTAAAAATGGGTCTCAGATATATAGTTTTATCTTTTTTTTTAAAGACTGAGTAGTCTCTTAAGTCAGCTGAGCACTGTAGTTTTTAGAAAATGCCACTGAGGCTTGTTGTGGACTATTTTCAGCAGCGGATTAATACCTATTTGGTGCAGAAGCAGGACATGGTGCAGGAGATCAGTTTAAACTAAAATCCCAAAGCACATGTTATTATGAAGGAACATGTCACCCAATGCAACTATTTTGTTTTCAGAGGTCACATTGTTTTTAATCAACAGTATAAGGGCATTTGTATTAGAACCAATCTAAAGATATCAAGACAGATTTTATTTAGAAAACAATAAAGCCGCAGATGCAAAAGTGCAGCTCCTAAATCCACATGGATTTAAACTTTCTAAATATTGGATATAATTATTATAAGATGACTTTCACTCGCTTTAAATACATGAGGGCTTTATTCCATGTTCTAAAAGAAATTATTGAAACTTTCATTTTCAAGTGTTTGTAATGTAAAAAAAACTAAGTCAGACAATCACAAATTATTCAGTTACAGGTATTTTCAAAGTATTCAACACACCTTGTTTAGCTTTCAGACATATGGACCATATAATGGTCAGGTGCAGAAATCCACTCACCATTACAGTACATGTGATAACCTCCAGACACTGATGCAAGAGAAAGCTACAACTCATACACGGACACACAAATGGATTTGACTGACTTTTCAAAATGACAGACTGTCAGCATAAAAAGAATGTAAAGGCTTTAAAAGTGGTGTATGCTTAAAAAATGTTTTACAATGCAAGTGGTAGGAGTCTCAGTTTCAGTAGCAAAAAAAAAAACACCCTCCACATATTCTTTCTTTATGGCTAACATTGGTTATTTTCTCAACACTTTATACGTATCCCCGCAGACAGAAATTCCATCAACACGTTTCTAAGAATACAGTTTTAAAATATAGCCACAGAAAATCTGTTGAGTACTATCAAAAAGTACAGTAACCAGCGGTGGAGTCCAAAGGAACTTCAAAGTTCCTGCGCCTGAAGGCTGTGTTTGAAGTCAGTGATACAACCTAACAGCTCTGATTCTTTGTTGCTATAACGCTGGCCGCCCATTCAGTTTGTCATGCATGAGTGCAATGGCTCCACCTGTGAAGTCTCTGAGAACCTGCACCATCTCCCGCTGGAGATGCAGCGACTCCCGCACAAACTCCTGCTGAGTCTCTGCCAGCTGCTGCACCGACTCAGACAGCAGCTCCAGGGAGCGTGAAACTGTCTCCAGCAGGATGTTAGTGGCGTGCTGCTCCTGCAGGCTCAGCGATGCATTATGTAGCATGCTATCCCTCGTGTTCTGTGAGGACTGACCTGGCATCAAAAGCGCGGCTGTTGACGTTGTCGGTCCGGCGGATGTCTGAGGTTGTCCTTGTTTCTGGATGCCGTTGTTTCCTTGATGATCCTCAGTTGGTTTTGTTGCCTGAGAGGAAGGAAGCACGTCGTCCCTTTGGTCCTCGTCTGAGTCTCCAAATGCAGCTTCAGCATCTTGAGTCAAAGAAAAAGGCTCATCATCAGTGTTTTATCATACATAAAACATGTAACAGAAATTCAGGGTCTTTCTTCATTTGTATCCAAAACTCACCTTCTGCTGCAGGTACTTCATACTGCACATCAAAGGCAGGTTGTGATGAGTCACCTACAACATTTAGTGAATTCAAATTAAAAAATCTGAATGAATTCCTCCACAATAAGCTCTGAACAGTTACTCTAAAACATCAGTCACCCACATGCCATTCATTTATATCTTGTGAGTAATGTGCAATGTATACTTTCCGTGATGTTTTGGTTTAACTATTCCTTTAAGTACTCATTAGAAGAACCACTATAGTTAGATGGAAATCGATCCTCTTTGCTACCTGACTGTGCAGGTCCACTCGTGGTGTAAGAGGCTGGTGGGGGCATTGAAGTCATGTCCAAACCGCCATTAGGAGAACTCTGCATTCCTATCATATCCTCCTCTTCCATTTCCTCTTCCTCCTCTGGCACATCATCGTCATCTCCCAGTGGGCCAAAGTCACCTATGCTCTGGTCTTCCTCGTCCATCTCCAGGATCTGAAGCACTATTTTCTCTGTCTGATTAAGGTCTCGGGAGAGACGTGAGTTGAGGCCCCTGTTGGGTACTGTCCCTGACCGCATGGCAGCCACTTTCCTCTTGGTGTCACACTTAAGGTCAGACCATTTCTTGATGACTTCAATGACTTCGCGTTGGCACTCCCCAATCTCATTGACACGTGCAGTAATTTCTGCCCATGTGCGCTTCTTTATGTCTGTTGGCACACCTCGATTGAATTTCCCTTTGGGGAAATAAAAAAATCAAATGTCACTGTGTCAGTGGTCGGACCACATTCAGCATTTTATTACTCACAGATAACACTCTTAATTTCCAGTATATTCCTGTATGCCCTCTGCTTAGCTGTGTTTATGTTTTGGGTTAAACAGATACACTGCAATCACTCGTTCACTTTCTGAGAATCCAAACAAAAAACCTCAAAGCACCATCTCTTCTTTTTAGAAGCTGAATGAAATCACTCTGAATGGGATAAGCAGTCGAAGACACATACCCACAACAACCATACGATGCTTCCTCACTTCATCCAGCAGTATGTGGACTTCACTGAAAGAGAAACGAGCTTTTCTTTTCTTAAAGCGAGTAACACTGTCTTGGTTGTAGTATATTGGTGAAGACATCCTCCACACACACTGTCAGCTGCTTTGTATGTCTTCTGTGTTCTGCTTCAACCTCTCCAGCTGTCTGTCAGGGGGTTATCAGTCTGTTTGACAACAAAGTTAGAAGAGACTGCAAGTGTTAATGGTAAACCTGCGACACTCATGCGATTTTAATTTACTAAACTTTTACAACTGGTCACTGAAACTGAGATAATGGGTGATTCACAAAGTTGACGTGATGACAGCTAAGGTAAATAGTACCGAAGCAGTGAGCAATGGTCTTGTCTGCGAGTCTAATTAGGTGATTAGCTAGACAGAAAACAAATAAACATTATCTGTAAGATAGTAACATATATGGGTCTAACTGCTCTCATACAGTTAAGCGGAGAAACTGTGCGGTTTAGCGTAATAATAACCACAACAGCGTGCGCGCTAGCACTGAAAGAGTGAATGAACAATGGACGATGCTATAGTCACTTCACACATGCGATAGCCTGATTAGCTAGCTATATCTAGAGACCATTCATAGGTACAGTCAAATGATACCGTTGCATACATTGCCCTAATTATCTTTAACAAGTAACAGTTATTTCATTTTCCTCATACAAAGCAACATACACTTAGTTGGCTATATTTAGTCTAATGTTACACAACAACACACACTAGGTTAGCTCTCTTTGCAGCAGGAGGTTAGCTAACGCTGCGTTACAGTCAGAAATGGCAAGTGAAGCCCTTACTTTACGTACCCTCACTAGACGAGGTGGACTTTAATGGCAAAAGCAGCTAATGAGATAGTGAACATACCCCCAAGCCAAAGAAGTTGAGATTTGGCCCAAAAACGTGAAGATAAACTTCCTTATCGCCAAGGTAGCTACTGTCAAGCTAGCCAGTATGAAGCTAACGCTACACAAAAGATGTCCGGTTAAGGTTAGCTAGGCAACGTGTTTCACTAAAGCCGGTAGCTAAAGGATTTCTGACGAACATGATATTGGTATGACAGTATTTACTGCATGGTGTTTTAGTATTGGTTTAACATGTAACTTATATAAATAACACGATAATCGGGTGATTTCACCAATTAGGTTGCTTTATTTCTAACATTTTTTCCCGGTGTGGTTTTATTTTGAAGGAGTACGTCCAACTTCTGGTACCGTTTGCTGGCTTTATTCAACTACCAACACACACACACACTCGGAGGAAATATGGGTGTTTGCCTCAGAAACATCACTGTGATCTAAAGTCTCCCTCACTAGTGAAGCTCTTACGTCTTGATGAAGGGGATGTTGGTGCTTGTAACTTCACCGCAACAGTTGGTACGCTGGTGATGTACAAGTCATGCAAAACACAATAAACACTCAGATTTTATTTCAGTGGGTCAGGTTTCCTGTCAGCAGAGGGCACTGTTGTCTCATGTTGCCTTTTTTTTGCAATCAGGGTTTCTTAGTGCAAAGAAAGGTGCATTTAGCTTGCCTCTGTATATAGGACGCCAAATGCATGTTGGTCAATCAGTATCAATGAACTGTGTATCAATTTTAAAGTCTTTGTAGGATATAACTAGACATAATACAGATAAGAAGGTTGCTTTATTACTTTCAAATAATTTCAACTGTAATTTTCAAAACTTTTTTTTTTTTTTAAATTGTAACAAATGCACAGTGTTCCCCATTGGAGTTGGTGACAGTGTGATTTCGTAGCATTAAAGCATAATAACAAGAAACGTGTTGTAAGTTGGGCCCTATTTTAGTCATTGTTCCATTTCAAATAACTTTTTTCTGGTCCAGAGACAGATCAACCTACATAAAAATTTGTAGTCACTGACAAATGACCCAAAGGACCACACCACAATTTGTAAGCAGAGCACCAAGAATAAGACAGACGCATTTAAGATACCCTTTTATTCCAAATATGGCACAGGTATTTCATTTACCAAACATTTTCAGTAACAGTTTAAAGACTGTGGCTAAAACAGCATGGTTAAAAACCATTAATAATGCATCTCTTCTATTGGCAGCATGCATTAGTGGCATACATTTCTGTTACATATGATCAATCCACACATTGTGCTGGCCTTATCTGGTGCAGGTTTTGTTTGAGTTAAGTACACAGTGATAAGTGACAAAGTGAACAGTAAGCTGAGAGGCTGATAGAGAGGGCTATGGCTAAGTTGCACTGCCAGCATCAACATTCAATTGCAAATACAACATTGTCTCTTGGGATGTTAATGAGCACTAGGATTACACAGAAGATGTAAAGCTGGATATATTGAATATATATATTAACAAACTACCTATTAGGTCACTTCAAAGAAAGTTTGGGATTTTAGAGATGTATTCCTTATTTATATCTTCTGGTAGATGTAGAAAGCATGGGGCTTCCTGACTACTATGCACATACAGTAACAGCGTAATTCTGATGCAGGATAATAGAGTGTACAAATAACCACCATGCTTGTGGTAGGCTGTGGTGCAAGTAAACCATAATTCATACGTCTTCCTAACTTTCCTGTCTCACATGTTTTAGTCAACAATAATCTCTAATCAGTGGTATTGGGCCCAGTTTCACAAAGACTCTGAATTTAACTGTGGTGTAACAAATAATGAAAAAATGATCCACCCACTCATTTGCTAACCCATCTCACCCAATTAGACCTCTGCTAAGGGCTGCGTGGGTCTGCACTGACTGGCTGACAGCCACCATCCCCAACATTCCTGTTAGCTTTGTCGCAGCTGTTCTTAGTATGGGACAACTTACACCCTCATGACTCTTATGGGTACTTGGGATTTGGACCTGACACAATTCTCAGAATAGCTTCACTCAGCTTCAGCCTGTGCAGAGCTCTACTCAGCCATAATACCTGAAAACACCTGTGGGTGTGCAGAGCTTTAAAAGCTTTGAGGACTGATCTGCTGTTTGCCATATTGGTAAATTATCACAGTCTGAAAACCCCTGCACATCCTCGTCATTTCATTTAGTGTGAAAGCTGGTTAGTCCTACGGTTGAAGTTGGGTGGAGCTTTTCTGAGAATGTTGTAAGTCAATAAATTCTACGTACTATAATATGAACGCTGAGGGTATACACTGTCCCGTCCCAACAAGTGTAAACAAGGGCACAAAGATGGTGGTGTTGCAGTCTGCACACACCCACACAGTTCTGAGAAGGACTGAATTAGGAAAAACGGGTGGTAACCATTTGAACTATTAAAACACGGCCAACCGAGCTACAGCGTTACACCTTTGACTTCTGTTGACTTCAACAGAAAATGTGTGCCCTGTGGAAGATTTTTGGTTTTTTTTACAGTGATGAGCAAAGAAGGTTTTCCTGTTTCTGCCAGCAGGTGACAGTTGAGAGAAAGTGTGAATGTTCCTAACTAAACCTGGGGCTAAGGTGACAAACACTGTCAGCATTTATTTTTGTAGAGTTATCCAGTGTCAGCATGTAAGCATTTAACCGGCTGAAGAGAAAAAAAGAAGACTGGCCCCCCATAGACCCCTCTGACACATCTTTGTGAAACCAGCCTCAGCTACATAAGAAAGGGAGGTTCCTGTTTTCACATTAGGTTTTCACATATCTGCTGTTAAGCATCTTGATGTTGGTCTGCCTCTTCTCATATCACTTGAGATAACAGGCAGATCAAAAACATGTGCCAAACAGACCAAAAGAAACCAGTTCAGCATACTAATATCTTTATGCCTATGAATCATGTTGGCTACATACTTTTTCAGAGTACTGAGTGGCATTTATCGGTGTTCCTCAGCTATAGGTACCATTGTGAGTACAGGTTTGTGCTTTTCTTGGTTTTCTAACCTAGTTTCAATTCTGTCTTGTGAGCATTATGGGGGACAGTGAAGAGTCCCACAGCACTTGCCTTGCATTAACATTCCAAATAAACCTGCACACGCAAGGGATTTGCTGGAGAACAGAGGGAGTTGTTGGGATGGTCGCTAAAATTATTTTGTGATGTGTAGACAAACAAAGTGGTTCCGTATAACAAGCAGGAGAGACACCATCGGGACTCAAGAGTACATGGTCAACTGAAGCCACTGCAAAGAGACAAGAACGGAGAAGGTGATGTTTTGAAAAACAGTGAACTTTTCATATAAAGAGAATCAATGCTTTTGGAATATCTGAATTCCAGCTGAAACCCACTGATATTTAAAATATCTGAGATGACTTTACCTCCTGAATATTGACTTTGATGGTCCCATTGTCATCTTTATCCAGGGTCTTGAAGGCACCTGAGTGAGAACAGACATTAGGCCTAGATACCTTCAATTTATGAGATTAAACTCCAAGTTAATCATTCTTGTCACACAGATAAAGCTGACCAACTAATAAGGAAATCAATGGATTTTAGGAGTGGTCTTTGAAACTTACGGCACATGGCATCTAGCCTCACAAGGCACCCGATGTAGTTATCAAAATCCATGTTCCCATTTTCATCGCTGTATCTGCGAATTATCATCTGGAACAGATGGTCGTTGAGGGGGAAGCCTGACGCAGAGATGAACAGACCAAAACACTGTCATTTTACTACTGATTAGCACTTACAGAAAGGCGGTGTGCAAATGGGCGTAAGGCTGCACTGCCAAACACAAATATATTCAAACAACTGGTGTGATATTCAAATAAGTATCCCTTTATACAGCAGCTAAAAGGTGAAGCTTTCTTTTTAGTTTAAAAAAAAACTTGACCGGCTGCCCATGTCTATCAATTTAACTAATGTTCACAGAATGAGAAAACAAAGTGACAGCAGCAGAAGATAACCCAGATCTAATCTCACTGATTCCACATTTGATAACTCATCAGCTTCACTCTGTTTAAAACACACACGGCCACACTGCTGACAGATAATGCAGATACCTGTGGATGTTAACAGTGTTAGGAGTAAAGTTTGTTTCGCCTGCATCTTTTCAATATGTAAACCGTTAAACAAGTTAAACACAAAACTGACCTGCAGCTCTGAAGGCGTTGGGCAGCTCATCTGCACCAATGACACCAGAACCATCTGTGTCGTAACTCTTGTACACCCCCTAAACAATAACAACACAAGTATTTAAAACATTTCGGCATCTGAAGCCATTTCCTGGAAAGCTGACGAACAACACTGTACATGTAAAAAAACAAACAAACAAAACAGTTGCTCTCCAACAACCTGAACAGCTACCTATATGGTTGCTGCAACTGAATTTATCTATTTGAGATATTCTTAAAAACATTAAACAAAGACTATAGCTAACTGTCTAATTTAATCTAATTTACAAATTTATTTTGTAAATAAATTTAATTAAATCAACAAGCTCCAAATCCATGTATCACATCTTTGACAGAATGAGACATTACTAAGATTTAATTGACAGGAAATTATATCATCCGTTTCACAGTGCAACCAGTTTAATAATGTGTGTCAGTAAACAGTAAACACAGTATATTGATTTACTTTATGATTTATAGATTTACTTGAAGATGTAAAACATGCCAGTTTATCTATGGATCTATCTATGGATGAGTTTTGGTCCTTTGTAATAACGACCAACAGCTGATACTATATATCCTTTATACTGCAGTTTCTTCTGTGTTTACTGTTTCTGTCCACAATGAACACCAACCACAGGAACGTAACTGCGTAATAAGACACAGATGTGCAGGAAAAATGAAGTGGGCCTGCTGTACTTGCCTGCCATTTCTTTATATTGTTCCAGAGGTGCTTGAATTCATGAAAACCGAGTTTTCCAGTGCTGTCACTCTGAAACAGCATTAAGGACAACAGACAGCAGTCTTCTTCTTTAACTCCAGCTTCCACAAAAAGTTGTGTTTACTTGTGGGCACGCTGTGTTTGTCCAAGGCGTATTTTATACGTGCCTTCCTCATTCATGTGTACAGAACCCACAGCAGGGAATGAATTTCAACTTTTTGTCTGACTTATTCGTAACACTGCAGCTCAAATTATACTACATATGACAAGGATCACATAATTCCCATTGAGCTAATTTCACAGTGTTGTTAAATATGCAATTAATGCTGCGAACGATTTTACTTCCAACTTACAAAACAGAGCTATGAGCCTCCTGTTTCCACAAGCATAGTGTCAGGGCTCTTTTGACAGTTTGATTGAACACTTATAATCAGGGCCCCTCGCTTTTGAGGCACTGTGGCTGAGGAAACCTATTGTCTGCTCAGTGTTTAACCCCCACACATTCCAAAGTCATCAAACCTGACTGTCCAGTGCCACAGGCCAAAACAAACGCAGGATTTGCCCAGCTGAGAAAATCAGTCTTGAAAGCCAAAGTGTGGCAGGAATTTGCCTCAATGTTTCAATGTATGTCCTCAGCCTTAATGAGCTGTGGGAGTGATGGAAAGTGGTAAGCCTCCTGTTTTTTTATAGACGGCTGCCTATGTCTTTGTTGTGTCCTGTGTATTTTTACTGTCTTCTGGATTACACAACACACAAAGCTGACTAATGATAGATAGGATACATCCATGACTGCCACCATGCTCCTGCAGGACTCAATGCTGAAACCGTCTGTCTTCAGATCTCCATCTGAAATATAAGAGAAAACAGTCATTCATCATTTTGAATGCGCATAAAATACATACATGCAGTACATAAAAATGTGGAAATACTATAAAGAACTGAATCACAACAGAGAAAAAAGAGAACTACACACAGAGATGTGTGAGAGTCAGACTCTAAATAAGATAAATGCAAACATGTCTTACGCTTTGCAATGATTTTATTTAGGATGTTCATCAGCTCAGTTGGGCTCACTTCCATGTCCTATATGACAAATATTCAAGAGTTCAAACATTGTAAAGCCTGCAGACAGCTGTACAACTGAATGGTGAAACACACAGGATGACAGAGAAAAATTCTTTAAACAGTTAAAACTAACTGTAGACAATGAAATGGAATAAATAGTGCAGTTACTGCAGAGAGCACCAGAAATTCAAAGTACAGGTAGACGTAACACTCACATCTCCAGCAAGCTGCTGGAAGACTCTGCGGAACTGTTTCTCCTCATCGCTCTCATGCTGCTCTGCATATGCAACTGGCCGACGTGGTGGAGGCTGTGGGACGGAGGCATCAGCAAAAATTACAAACTGTACAGTGACAAGCACATAGAGCTGGCAGAGCTGGTAATGTAATGACTGACACTCACTGGTTCAGAAGGCACAAACTGGGCTGGGTCGATGTTGCTGCAAAAGACAGAATCAAACATGAAATAACAAGTTTAACCACAAACATTTTTTTTGACTTGAGCAGGTACTTCCAGATACTTGCAGATTCTCACCTTACAACATCAATGATGCCGCCAATAAATTTTCGGGCAAAAAACATCTTCTGTCAACTGAAATGCAAAATAGCAAAATGCAACATTAGTCAGGGAAAAGATTTGTACCACAATCACCAGCTGAGTGCAGATTCTTGAAAATGCCCCGTAAAATCTCAGGCATAACCATAATCCGGTTAACAATGAACATATAAAGGAACAACGAACAATAAGAATCAGAAAGCAGGAGTAAATGGCATACAAAAAATAAACACAACATACATAGACAGTGCAATGTGAGTGTCAACCATTACAAGCATTCACTACTCAGCCATGCCTTGTGCTATGTTAACCAGTTTAGTACTACAGCAGCACTGGTTGGACTTGTCTTAAATCAAGAAATGGCATGTCTTGAATTTTCCTCAATTACACAGCCATTTTGACACACCCACTGGCCTCTTTAAAAAATATTTCCTGTTATGGTAAACATTTAATGCCGCAAATAGACTGCGGAAAATAAGTAACATTTAGAAAGTTGTGTCAGTGCATGACATGTTTATAATGACACATTTGCACTCAAAAAAAACCCACTGGTAAGTAAAATGTCCCACATTTCTGCTAAGACAGGGTAAGCTAAGTGCGGTTACGTAGCGACTCCAACTTCAGACACAACAAAGCTAACGTTTCAGTGTTAACATTACGCTACAAGACATTCACATTATGCCAGGCTAGCTCATTTTGTTACCGACCCAATCACTTGCAGATGTCTGACACCGTTAAAACGCTGTCTAAACCGTGCAAAGTCCCAACAGCTTGGGATCAAGCACGGACGAACTGTCGGTAGCATGTAAGTCACAGCAGTTAACTTCAGCGTTAGCTAACATTCAGCTAACGTACATAGCTAGGTACGCTAGCTGTCAAATTCAGAGAAACTCGGAATTACCACGATTAATAAGTATCTAATCCTACACTGGGTTTAAGGTAAATGATATACATTGCACCTTAAACTCAACATTGATATTTACCGTAAGGCAGGAGCACTCAGTAAAGTTGACGGCAGGATGTGTCGCTGGGCTTCCGTGACATCCACTGAACTCAGCTGGCTGGAACCCAGCTCCGTCACTCACCACGCCCCAACTGACGCTGAACAGAGGAAGTGGAACGAGAGAGAGAGAGAGAGAGAAAGAGAGAGAGAGAGAGAGAGAGAGAGAGAGAGAGAGAGAGAGAGAGAGAGAGAGAGAGAGAGAGAGAGGTGTGTCAGTTAACCCAGGCCTTTAATGTGAAAGGCAGCGAAGAAGAGACTTGGTTTGATATGTTGTGATCATAGACTGTAAGCATGCGACACGCTGGAATGAGTCTGTTTATATCCTTCCTTCCTGGTGTATGGCTGCAGTGACAGATGTCATCCATGTGCAGATGTTTTATGTGTTTTGCAGGCGCAGTGTGATAACGCGCAACTCTGATAAATCACGTTACAGTTCTACATTTGTACATTTTATTAGCCTTGAAAATTAAAAATAATTTGTCCATCATAATGCTGATTTTTGACGAACATGCCATGTAGTGTGCAGAGATCTAGTTCCTCTTCAATGTACACGATGGGTTTGGTATTAATTGTGTTTTATGAATAACTTGACGATGTACAGTAACAACAGAACGGTCATTCTTACAATCATCTTGCTGTATTTCTCTTTTTTTAATTAATTAATTTTTTTTGCGGTGTGTGAACTCCTTTAGAGCACGTTCCTGCCACCATCTGGTCTGGAGTGTGGACCGAGTTACCTGTTTTATAAAATGTCCAATTAACCTGAGTCTTTAGCTGTTATAGTGTATTGTACTGACATGTTTTATGTATTAGGTGTTCATGTGAAAATAAAATGCTTTGAGTTCCTCAGATCATATTGTGCCAAAACATGTTTAATTTCAAAGTGTTTGTCCTCACAGCCTGTTTACAGAAGCTGTGAGTCAACATAGCATTCTGTGTTCAGTGTAAACAGCTAAATGAGCATATGAACAAAACATAAAGTTTACTGGCTACAGTTACAGATAACTTTAAGATGAAATTATTAGAGGTGTAAATATCAATAAAACACAGGACTGAAGAGCTGGTTAACAAAAGAAAACCAGAATATAACAAATGAAGTTCATATATTGACATTCTACTGATTGTAAACACCATACACGTTTTACATGTGTGGTAAATATAGATCTATATAGGCAGGCCTGTCTCAGTCATCCCAGTCTGAATTGTATTGCCTGTGTCTTCTGCTGGTGTATAACAGTGTGAGAGTGCTCTGGTCAGGAAGGTCTTTTCTTTTTTTTTTTTTAACTTTGCTAACCATCGCTCAATGCTACACCAGCATAATGACACTGATCTGCATTCAGCTGGAGACGCCTATGGGCCGCCTTCAAGGACTCAGGTTGGTCCCAGTTTGAGAACCACTGCATTTGACTGTTAAGGCTCCACCAGAGCTTCAGCAGGACACTATTTCCTGCATATAGCTATTTCCTTGCCATAAATCATTCAGTTTTACTTTGCTATATCTATAAATGAAAGATTTCTTTGGAGAAGCATATTTTATGGCAGTTAAACAATTTCATAGAGAAACTGGAGCACTGTTAAAAAGCCTAACAATCCCTCAGAAGATTTGCCAGTGGACTTGGGGCATGTTTAAAAATGATAGCACACCACACTGAATAATTAAACACAGCTTAATGAGAAGGGAGAGAAAATTGTGTTGTCATTTATTTTGACAAAATCCTATTCTCTTCTAATTGGATCATATAAGCAGTGATTACCCCTCAGACTCAGAAGGGATGGTGCCGAACTGCCAAGGGAACTTTTTTCTTGTTGTTCAGTGATCAGGACTATGTAGAATAATATCAAGAAAACTGCTTTTGTTTTTAACAAATGGAGAAGAGCCTGATGTATTTACAGATACAGCTGCCAAGTCTAATGTTACAGATTGTCTGCCTTGAAGGCCTTGGAGTGTAAGGTATAGCCCATGAACCTGGTTCCAGTCCACCCGGCAAACCTTTGTTTCCTGTTGTTCCCCGTATCTCTGTCCCGTCATTTCCTGTCATCTCTCTGCTCTCCATCATCTCTCTAATAAAGAGACAAAAATGCCCCCAAAAATCTTGAAAATAAGCCACAAAATCCAACAATCTATTCATTCACTTTGCAGGAAGATAAATCAGTGAATAGGCTACAGCTTATTACTTTGCAATCTCTACAGAATGATATATCAGAAACCAACCCTGGCAAGCTGTGCTCTATCTTTCAGCTTTGCGGAACATATTACTGAAATTCCTGACCAACTGGCATGAAAACGCCTGAATATGAATCATCTGAATATTGGCAGAAAGATCAAATGTCGGCTTTAATCATCTGCCTTTCCTGTCACAGCTCTGAACAGGCCAGGAGAGTCAGCCACGGAAGAGCTCCCCCCTCAGGTTCATCTGGCTCAACATGGGATTGAACCTGCGTTGAACAGCTGAAGGACAGAAAGCGCCTGTTTACCATACTACTTCCGAAACAGCTGACGGTCCCTGGACATGCAGGCTTTGATATGACAGCGTATATGTGTGTGTCAGTGCTGAATAAATCCAGCAGGTGGAGTCAGAGAACATTGGCAGAGTTGAGACATAGCAAACAGCAGCATCCTCCTATTCACCATGCAAATTCTCCAGGTACACGTAATTAGCATAAGTGTCAATCTGTCCACAATTATCTAAATATAATCACTTTTCATGGGAGTGTTTTGATTTGCTGATGCTAATCTCTGTCTGCGCTGTTCCAATCAGACATATAAAGCTCTGCCTGTATTTTTAGATACAGTAATGTGAAGATGGGATCCAAAAACTGGCATTTTAAACATGACAAGATTTATAATGGATTAATGAATTATTCTTTTTTGAATAAATCAGTTTACATAAGGATACTCAACACACACCCAGGTCAGCAACAATCTGTTGTACACTACTGAGTAACAAGTCCTCCAACCTAAATGACCATGCAGATCATTTGTAACCTTTAAAATCTAATTAAATTCTTTTCCCATTAAAACTAAGGAGAAAAATTACCCAGGAAACATTTGTCACTGTCTATTTTCAATGATTTTTCTCATACATTTATAACAACAATGGGCAAAAACATGGAGTTATCCAGGGTAGTGCCCTGACACTGACAATTGAGTCTCTTGTTTCTTGACTTTAAGGAACTGGCTGAGTTTGTCTCTGTGCTGCTCTGTTTTTATCATAGCTACATCTTCTCTTTATCCCCCGTGGCCAGTACTATCGTGGTTGCCTTGACACTGCAGACAGTTCGCCTGCTCTCTCTGCAGCAGGAAAGTCTCAGTACTACTACCCTCTGCACAGAAATTGGATTCATAAGTACAATGGCAACATGTCAGTGAACAGCATATCAATTCAGGGCTGCTGCTACATGTGAGTGTTTCTCAGGAAAGTTACAACTTATGACAGTGGTCACGATTATGATTAGGATTTTTTTCCCTGAAATCAGCTCTGCAATTGTCTTCAAACTGAATGTTCTTCATTTCTGGGCATATAATCTTGAAAACTAGACAGTCATAACTGCTGTTTACTAGTTTGCTAAATTATATATACCGCCTGGTCATGTGTTGCATCACTGACCCCTGCCTGGATTCTGTGAATGCACCACTGTTCCTGAAAATAAAACATCCAAAATGTCAGTGGTTCACTGTGCAGGGCATTATAGTCAGGGATGTCTTATTGTGATCACATGGCACATACTGCATTATGTGAAAATGACATTAACAGTGAAACTTTTTGAATGTAAATGTTTCAATATATCTGTAACCCGATGTCTAAGATGTGATAATATATGATGTGCACTGCAGAAACAGTGATATCTATCCTTCAGATCCCACTCCAGCTAAAATTACTCCATCCATGAAATAGAGGTATCCATGGTTACATCAGGAGCCATGTTAAAGGGTGCCACAGTGTATCTCTATTCTGTAGCAGTCCCCACCTTTTTCCTCATTCATCATTTGAAAGAAATCACTGTGCCACCACAAGGTATCCGACAGCTATGATTTGGTTTTGCAAATGAGATTTGCAGTGAATGATTTCAATAATATTGATGAAGATAAACTGGCTATTAACTATCACTGAATTATGAATGCAGTCCATATTACATCTGCAGTTACCTGCCCGACTTTGAGGCAGTGAAACGCAGAGCTCATGGAGGTTGCAGAGGCTGCAGGGTGAAATATTGTATAGCAGCATCCCCAATACGACATATTTGCAGTCTTCAGAACAACCTGTTACCTTGACAACGCAATTTTATCATTCAAGCCCATTGCTACCTTCTCTCACAGCAGGAATCAAATGTGCCTTAAATGTATACTGCTGCAGGGTTTTACACCTCAATTCAAGGTAGAAATGAGACATGGGATGGGCTGAGATGTGCAGAACATTTTGAGTTATGATTTCACTCTGTCGCTGCACAGTGGACAATGTAAGAACATTTTTTCTTTTGCCTTTACAATGTTAGGAAGGTGCTTTTGGTCTAAGGTGATTGACAAAAAACACACTGGACAGTGTGATTAAGGCAGATACTGGGAGATATGGTTTTAAGAAAAGATCAGTGAGACTGAAAATGCTGTTGTTTTTCATAGGTACACCAAACTATACGGCAGATATTTGAAGCATTCCAAATATTTTTGTTACGGCGTGGCATTAGGGGGGATAAACTGCAGAGGATTAGAAAGAAGAGTTCATTAATTCAGATTGGCAACAAGTAATTCCCCAAATACCAGTGACCTTAGGGTGGTTACTATTTCCAATGACTTACTCATGCAGTTATATGCCTAATTGTCAGGGCATATTTGCAAGTTAGTTAGTCATTCTGATCATTGTTATGCAAGCGACATGCAAGCTTTCCGCAAGGCAAGCCCATCTGCTGCTGTCTCTTTCTCTGAATTCCACAAGCATCCAGGAAGGAATTCGATGATTTTCCTAAGGTATCTAAATCAAATTAGCAATGAACTGTTATCTCTGAGTCCTGGAAACAGAGCAGTTAGAGAAGGAGGGAAAATACTGTAACTGTTCTATTCTCAGAAGTGGATACTCAGATGTGGCTGAATGTTCGTATAGAAACACAGGGTGGTATCCAGAATTTTAGAAATACAGAGACTGTGATTGTAAGCACTTGCAAAATGTCAAAGCTTTTTCTTTGAAACCCCCGCCCCCCAGTCCATTTTCACCATACACTATAAAACAGTATATTGATTTGATTTCTTTTTACATCTGTTTGTCAAGCTGTTGAATTATAAATGTTTATTGTTCTTTTTCTTTTTTTTTTTTTTCGTGATTTGAAGGCATCAGTTCCCTACATGGATTGATGGTCTAAACAACATCTTCCAAGAACCTTATTCACGCTGCCAAACTGCCAGAGATACATTCTTGTTAGGGAAGTACTGAATACCTTTAGTTTATCTTTTCCTCTTGGTTTAAATAGGTCAAATTTGAAAATACTAAGCCTAAAATAAAATAAAAGAACCCACCAGTGCATATTGTTTCAATTGCAGAACACAAACCACATCTCAGGTTGTTAAAGTAAAGCAAAAATACCCAGAAAAAAAATACCACAGACATGATCTCAGTATAGCTACAGCCCTGTATATGTGATGCCACCCTCCTTGCTTGAGTAGCTGCAGGAGATAAGAAATGTATTTGCTGGATAATGAACAAGGTCAATCAGCGTGGAAGGAACGGCTCCGTGCTGGATGGCTCATGGAAGTCATTACACACAAGTCCTGTCAGTCTGACATGTTGCAGTACTTTGAATTGTACCCACTAACTTAAGATTCTTTTTTTATTTCTATTTTTAGATGGTAGCTTAACTGTAGTTCTACATAGAGATGACTGTGTCTGTGCTCAGAGCTTATATATAGAGTTTGCATTCAATGATGTCAAATATAGTATGATTTAGGAGTGCTTTTTCAATGGATACGTTTACGTGCGCACATGATCCAGTGGCAGCTTGGCTCAAGTTGTATTTCATCTGAGATGAAGGCTTGTCTTGATTATCTCAGTCACATTAAACTGACAATTACTATGTACAGCTCAGCTATACATGGGTTATATTTATGTGTATATATATATATATATATATATATATATATATATATATATATATATATATATACACATAAATATAACCCATATATATATATATATATATATATATATATATATATACACATAAATATAACCCATATATATATATATATATATATATATATATATATATATATATATATATATATATATATATATATATATATATAAATCCACACAGGCTCCCATTGAATATCACATGTTGGTCAGTCATAATATCCACCTCTGATACAGCAGAGGTTCATCCCTCTCTGACCACAGCTGCAGAGAATTCTCAAATTAAATCTAATTTATTCAACTTAATTAAACAATAAAAGTACAATCATTCCCAGAGCTGCTGTGCTTTGAATAGTGTGGTGCGTCACCCTGCTTTAAGGGGTTTTAACACTGAAAGGTTTTCACTACCCTGCAGTGCTTCCGTGGAGAGTCTGAATGTGCTGTGATGGTCTAAATCAGGGGTGTCAAACCTGTCCACAAAGGGCCGGTGTGGCTGCAGGTTTTTGTTCCAACCAATGAAGAGCACACAGTTTGACCAATCAACTGTCTGAAGACTGAGATCAGTTGATTAAATGAGTCAAGTCTGGTGTGCTGCTGCTTGGTTGGAACAAAAACCTGCAGCCACACCGGCCCTTTGTGGACAGGTTTGACACCCCTGGTCTAAATGCTCACTCCAAAGAAAATGTTGGGGCAAACTGAAGTTCTGTTTTTGTTTTTTTTGTTTAAACCCTGCTAGTGGCTTGGCTCCATGGATGGCAGTGTAATTCTATCTCTCCAGACTACGAAATTGGTTTCCATTTAATTTAGTAAACATATCCATGCTCCCCAGTGGATGAATCCTACCAGCTTTGATGATCCCCGACTTTTCAACTAATGCTACAAGCAGGTCAAAGTTTTCTGTTATCCAGTGAAAAAATCTACCGGATGAACTGTTACAAAATTTTGTAAGAGACATTCATAAAAGACATTCATGGTTCCCAGACAATGACTTTGGTGATCTCCTGATTTTTCTACCACTGCTTCTATGAGGCTGACATTTGGGGTTTTGTTTAAAATGTCAACAACTATTAGATGGATTAGCATGAAATTTAGCACAGATGTTCTCATCAACTTCTCATCTGGTGCCAACATCAGGTCAAATTTTCAGCTCACCCAATACTTCATGACCAAATACCAATAAAACATTCACAGTGGCATTCACACCACACACAGCCTCAAATGTACTTTCTATTTAGTGCTAATGATCAAATGTTTGCATACTAACAACTTAAAACTATCTGGTGAACATAGTACATATTGAACATTGTGAGTATGTTAGCCTTAAGATCACAGCACGTGTGTATATAGTCCAAAAGCCTTTTTTCTCTGTTCTTCTGTTTTAATTTATGCTACCTCCTCTCAGGATGTGTATGCGTGTGGACATACACGTCCTCTAGTTAGTTTTTTTTATAGGCTTGCTGGGTGAAACAACACCTTTATCAGTCTTAGTTTGATCAGGTAACTCCTTGCAGAGCTGCAGCTGCATAGCCTAAAACAGTGGGTTGGCCACGGCCTGTAAAATCCCATAATCTTACAGTTTATTTTGCTGTAAACCGTCTACGTTCATAATGTGACCACAGAGAGGACAAACATTTGAAGCTAACCCTTGGATGCTTTGTGAAATGAAACAAAATATTCATGTTTGTAGATGGGTTCTGACCAAAGTCGCTGCCACTCTAAGGCAACGAAACAGGGTGTTTAAGCCGAGCAGCATAATGAGGTACTAAATGTAGTATCCGCTGTCTAACACCCCTCCCTCAGTAAACAAACCCAACTACCAAATAAATCCAAGTAAACCAGCTGCGAATTTTATGCTGCTTTTCACCTCATAATTGTTCCAACTCTGTCAGATTCCTCGTTATATGAGGATTGTGTCCATGTAAACATAGATACTGTTCCCACTTAATCCGTGCTCAGATTCAGCACTCCAGAAATCCATCTATTCATAGAACGTGTTGGTTGCAATTATATAAACTCTCGATCTTTCGCTCACAGAGTAGAGGGACGAGGTGAGGAATAAAAGGAACAGAAGACAAGTGATGTTAAAATGAACATTTATAATGACTCTTTGTTGCCGTCGCAAAAATAATCTTTAAAAAACAATTCAATTATTAACACTGAAATGCTGACTTCACTGGTAGTCCACGAGTCATAAAACACAACTCACTGAATTTCTTTTACAAACACAGTACTACAGTTACATTAAATAGTCATTACTGTTAAATCTATTAATGAATAATGTTCAAATCAACTAATAATAAAAACAATGACACTTTTAAAATCCTCTCATTCCCTCACCGTAGTAGCTGTTGTCTTTTTATCAACAGTGTATCATTTAGAAAATATACTGCTTCTGAGATGTTTCTCTGACAAAAGCAGAAAACAGACTGGCAGCATAACAATGATGGTGCATGAGCTCAAACGTCGTACGATTAGGGTGATGTTTTTCAAGGGGAGTGGAAATGGGACGTAACCATTCCCATGAGCTAACATTTAGTTATGTAGGCTGGCTGCCTTTTGGCTCAGTATGGAATTATTTGGCACTCTTGCTGACAAATATTTGCCATTAAAAGCTTTCACACTTTTTCTAAAATGTCACAAGAAGGCATTTTCCTCTAATTTCTGAACATATTCAGAGGACTTTTTCATTTTAAAAGACATATAAATGCTGTCCGAGAAAGCCCTTTAGGTAGTTAACACTGTGGACTTTCACAGATTCTCCTCGAAACAAACAAAAGACAGAACCACTGTCATTAATATCCAAGAGAGATGTACCCAATCAACAAAACATCACTTTGCTTAGGTTGGAATATATGATCTTATGCTGTCAGTCCATTTTTTTTTCTGAGATGGAAAGAACAGAGGTTCAACAAAGTAAAATCGAATCCCGAAAGAAAATTTACAATGACATGAAAATGTTTGCAAGGTACTGACAAGCTTTCCTCAGTTTACACTTCAGCAAGCGTTCAGCCCTGCAGAATTGTCCAGATAACCAGAAAACAAAAGAACAGTCTCACAGACTTTAACAGTAAAAGTGGAGTAAAATCCAACACATACATGAGTTCTCAGGGATGGAGAAGGTCAGCTATGTTCATGGGAGGTTCAGAGGGTCAAAGACAAAAATGGCCTCATGTCTGGTTGGCAAGAATCCTGTATTTTCTCAGACGAAAGGGCTCTGAAATACCTTAATCCGTTTAAAGGGCGGACACAGTAGCAGGTGCTCAGTGTAATGAAACACAAATTGTGATATTGTGTAGGCTGAGAGAATGAGACTCAGGTAGAAGAGGTTTTAAGAGAGGAGCAAGCAGCCTTAGCCAGTTTGTAGTGATTAAAACCAGTCCTAGCCTTCTTGTGAAAGGGCTCCGTGGGGGCGGATGAACGTCCAGAATACATTTTGGAGTGAAAATAAAAACAAACATGACAACTTTTGGAATGATTTTGTAGTTCGTTTGGCATTCAGATGTGAAGCAGTAAATGCAACGACAGGGGTTTAGAACAAAAAATAATGAGACAGAAATATCATTAATGTTACTAGGCCTTTCAAAGTCTGATAGGTTTCCTCTGTGATTTTCACTACGTTGAGGTGGCAGAGGCAATCTTCATTTTGCTGGTGCCGATTATGTCTCTCACATCTGACTGTTAATTTCAGCCAGACCTTGAGCTTGCATCCCTCAGTACCGTCACTCCAGTGCTTCAATCCCAATTTACGGGAGAAATGAAAACCGTTTTCTAATTTGTAATTTAAAGCAAACAATGTTGTTAGAAAAAAAAAAAAGGACCAAGGTGTAGAGATCCCTCCTGGTTTCACACGTTAGTTAAAAACAAAGCACTCAGTGATTGGCACAAAGCTCTGCTGAAGGGAATGTGAAGGAAAAGCCTTCAAGTGGGGAAACAGGTGCTACTTTTCTATTTTGTCTGAGACTCCAGCCCTTTCCATCATTCATGAGACCCAACAGGATCAGGGAATAAATAAATTAAAGTAACATCAGTGTAACAGTGACAAATGGCCAAAAAAAAAAAAAAAAAAAGAAGAAAGAGTAATAATAATAAAATCAACTGTTGAAAGCCAACATGGTTTGCTTCATTTCACACCCAACATGACCACTGATCAGTAAAGTGCATTTATGCAACACCAAACAAACAAGATAATGTTGACAGCGAATCGGAAGTTGTGTTAAAACATATCTGGTTCATGACTATGGCCGTGTGAGGCCTACCTGACTATAGCTGAAATCTGTTATTGACATAGATATTAACTCTACATGTATTTGACATTCCTGCCCTGAATTTACATTAAAGACCAATAACATTCGACAGAAATTAAAAAAAAAAAAAAAAAAAAAAGAGAGAGTAAATGGGTACATTCATAGATTAGATCTGGGCTTTCAAGCTGTGACATAAAAAAAATCTAAAAACATTATGGGACAGGTTATATGAGGTTTAACTTGTTTGTAAAAGAATTGCATGCCTGATATCCTAAAAAAAAAATCTTTTTTTTTTAATTAAAGAATAAAAATTTTAAAAAAGCAAAACACAAGGAGCCAATGCACTGAATAACATTTTCACGTTTGCTTGTTTCACATTTTTAATACTCCTCACTGTACCTAAAAATCAAAATATCTTCTCTGATGATGTGTAGAGAGATGAATCTGACTGATGAGAATTTGATCTGGGATGTGTGTGTGTCTGTGTGTGTGTGTGTGTATATGTGTGTCTTTTTTTTTTTTTCGGGCCAACATGACAATAATGAGCTCCCTCCCAACTCACAACATAAAAAAAAAAAACAAAACAACTTTTTTAACATGAGGCGAGTAAACTTAAGTGCTTTACATTTGACTGCATGCAGTGTTATGTCTTTGAATGTTGCGAGACACCTCGCAAATTTTTGTAATTTTTTTTTCCTCCATAATTTACTTTGATACCATGCAATAGAAGACGTGCAAAAAGATAACACCTAACTCCACAAACACATTTTTGATTGTTAATGGCTATGTTATGAATGCTTATAACATGTTATGCTTAGTCCATGCTGGCCTATAGAGACATTTGTGAGAAAACAGCAGTACTTAAGCCACAGGTCAAACAAACACACAAGGGATGCATGGAGTGTAAAACAACATGGATCCATAAAAATCACAATCTTTAACTCTTATTCTATGTACCTATGGGATAAAACAATGCACAAAAAGTTCTTTGTCCTTTGTTTTCTTAAGTAATGTATTTGATTATCTTTTCTTAACTTAAAAGACAGTGTTTGATTGGCACTTGATCAGCACTTCTAAACAAATTATTGATATCTAACATTTGATCGCACATCTACAATTTCAGAAGCTGCAGAGGTCTAGTTTGGCACAGGTTGTACTATGGAGTCTATTATTACTTTTACTATCTTACCAATACTGTATAGTATTCTATACACCTCGTTTTATGCTCCAGCCTTTTAGAGCATGTTTCTAATCAACAGACCAGACATCTTTTCAACTAAAATATTTTGTATAGTTTACTTATCAAATAGCAGCATTTTCATAACTTACAAAAAGTACATGTAAACCTATTCATTCAAAATCTTAGTAATTTCAAAGGTTCATACAACAGACATAAAACACAAAACAGGACAACATGCTACTATATTGCTTCCAATATTCTTTACATTTTCTTACTGTCAAACTAAATCATCAATGACAGAAATATGGACACCACCGGTTGATGATGAGTCATCATAATGCACAAACAAATCGCGAAGCTAATCTTAATCAGGCTTAGTTGGCACTCTCATCATCCACACAAATATAACATAGTTCACATTGTATCGACAACGCTGGACTGCATTTGGACTACAAACTAGAATAGCTACAATAAAGTACATATAGATCATATGACATGACATATTGTATTCCACAGAAATGAATTCTAGTCATTTTCAGATAAGAGGATATGCATAAAGGATGTCATTGTTTCGGCTTGAGGTCACAAACAAGTTCCCACCTTACTCTCACTCTCTTTTGCATTCTGTCCTTACTATGCTTTGTTTAGAGGCTGAAACTTGAGCTCAGTTTGTTCAGCTGACATATGAATATTTATTCAACCAAGATTTGCCTTCTTTTGGAAAAAAAAAACAACACTTTCTCTTCCCTTAAAAGGCCATAGTTCACAGTCTAAACCTTTCTAAATCCTACTTGTTCTTCTTATAGAGGGAATTTGATACTTTGAGCTAATGTTGCTGGTTGGTCTTGTGGGTGTCACAGTTTTGGAGGCAGGTGTTTTCTGTGCATTTTAGCCTTGTGAACTCTACGGCCTGGGAAAATATTTTCATACCCTTATGACCTATAGTGCATAACTCCCACCAGCAGCACACCTGACACACCGCCCATGAGAAGACAAGACAGGAGGAAGGAGAAAGAGGGGGAGAGCACAGTGTAGGAAGAAGCACAGACAGGGGATTAGGACACAGGAGGAATCTTCAGAACGAACGGTGAGAAACGGCAACATGCAGGGGAATAAAATGTTGAGAGAAAGAGGAAAGTTAATGAGGGGCAGAGAGAAATAGTATTTGGCACAATGTATTGATCAGAGAGCTTTGAGGGAGAGCTCTCTGCAGGCAAGCAGTCCAGTTGCATTGATAAAACATCCCCTTGTTTTGTGCTTGTATCTTATTATATGCTAAAATCTTGGGCAGTAAAAGGTTATCTTACGCTATGATTTCACTAGTGGCCAGATTGTAGTTATGGATGACTGTGAAGCCTTCCAGACACGTAGTGAAAGGAAAGATTTCAGTTAGGAAGAAAGGCTCACTGTTGCAATTGCCACGCATAATGTTCAGACACAAAGAGTTGTTTCAAACACTTTCAAATCCATTTACTTTCAAACATGAAGTATGAAAATGAAAATTGAAAAAAAGGCTATTCATTAAATTTTTTCCAAAAACAAAAAATGGGAGTGGTTCTGATTTTCTTGGACACTACTCAGCACCAACCCTCACAGCCGTTGTATTCAGGAAGCTGATCATAGAGCTTGGGTTGATGGGGACAATTGAAAGATGTCTTTAGAGTGGGGAAGTGGACGTAATAGGATTGGAGAATACAATGCAGGGAAATGTGGTGGGAATAATTTGTGGATCGCCGATCGGAAAACGTCCGCTAATTTAAGTGCAGTGCACTGGTACTGGTAAACAGAAACATCACAAGACGCTGGAGTATAAATGCTCTTGTGGAGATATCCCTATTGTCTGTATCGGTCTTGTGTATGTGACATAGATGTGCACATTAAAATATACTCACATCCCAAGTAGGGACAGACACACTTTACATTGTGTTCTTAATGTCTCACAGTGCAGTCTTCAGAGACCCAGTGTACTCAGGATGAACACCATGGATAGCAGCACAGAAGGAAGCCAAGGTAATCTTCGAGTGCTTGTAAATGCTCTAGACAATTAGCCTCCTTGCATTAGACAAACAATTGCCCATAAAAGACAATGATGCCCAAACATTTCTTTATGTTTTATAACATGCTCCACTTGAAGTTAGTGAGCGTTAACATGTTTTGGGAACAATAAGAGGCTGCCTGGATGAATTACAGAATCTTTTTTTTTTTTTCTTTTTTGTTTTTTTGTCATGATGCAAATTGGGAAGGATGGCTCACAGAAAAAGTGAGTCCAAACCTTCTTTTCAAGTGTCAGTCTACTTCCCTTTCATTAGTGTATGTCTCTTGACTATTTGGTACCCTTAATGTAAAGGCAATAGTTTCTTTGTTCACAGATATTGGTTCATACAGCTTTTCTTATCAAAATGCTTTAGTAGTGCTTTGTTCCCTTTGCGAACTGAACTGGTTAGACAATGCTTCAAGGTAGTCTGAGCTTTCACTTAATTCTTGGGAGTTACAAATGTGGTGACTAAGGCAAAAAATATTCTCAGGTAAAATCTAGAGTATGGCCAATTTTTGGAAGGAAAAAAAAAAGACCTGCATTGGGAGTGAAGATGGACTTGAAATATTAAGATTGGATTGCTTTTCATCATGAAATGCTGAAATCAGTCCTTTTTCATTAGGTGAGAGGCTGGGTCAGATCCAATGGGCTACTCATGGCTGGACGACACATCTGCTTTTTGAAATCAAGTAAAGAGATTAGTCGCCACAGAGATTTTGATTTCATGGTAAAGGAGATATAAACCTAATCCTATAGCACCAAAAAAGGGTTGAACAACAAACGTATTTCTGTGTGTTTGTAGCTGTGACTGAATATGCAAATATGTTTCAGTGTTTGTGCGTTCGTGGGAGCATTATCTATGTATGTTCATGTAAAATATATTTATACATTCCTGTGTGTCTCCTCTATCCTCTCACATTGATTATTTAACCCCTGAACTATTCTTGCAGACAGCAACAGTGAAGTTCAGACTGGGTTTGAGTTATACATTTCTTTCACTGCACCACAATATTTGATCCCTGTAAATAAAAAATAGCAATAGGCTAATATTGTTTTTACATTCAGATCAACCTGCATTCACAGGTTTAAATAATCTATTTGTGTTTGAATGAGACCATGTCAATAAATAAAGGATGAAAATATAAAATACCCAAATTTAGAAACTTCAATTATGATATGAGCCAGAATTCAACATATGTCAAAATAGATATGATTTCTTTAAAGAAATTATACTCAGATTGCTTCCCCATAGACTGAGATGACCTCAGGTGCTCGTCGTAAAACCTCTCCCCTGTCAACAATGCCTTCTGCATTGTATACAAAGAGCAAGGTTAGTAGAACAGCTCTATTAGCTGGCTGGAACTTCATCTGACACGCTCAACTCACCGGGAGCTGAGGTTTGCAACTGAAATTAAAACCAATAAAACCAAACAAAAAAAAAGAAAAAAAAAAAAAAGAAAAGAAAAAAAAAGGAAAATAAAACAGCTATGAGGTTTTGGAGGAGGGTGAAACCCTGCGGCCTCACCCTTGAATCTGCAGCTTGGCAGTGGACCAGTTCAGCTTACTCTGATCACCATCGTCAAAAGGACTCGACACAAACTTTTAAAAAACATCAGGACGTCAGTCCTAAAAACACATTCACATATCACACACACTTATCTTGGTTGTCTCCCCCACCTCCTCCTTTGTGATTCTTTCATTTGATACTGAAATATTGAACAGATATTTGGACATTTCTTTTTTTTCTATTCATCGTGACCCTCTCAATTCCCTTCTATCTCTGTCTTCATCCTTTCCTTCTTTCCTCCTCTTTTTCCTTTTAGCCCACCTTTTGTGGGTTGGTAGCACGCACACCCTGCTCGTAAGTGATCCGCTGGCTGATCAGATACTGCGCTGCTTGTGTAGCGGCTGGCGACCCTGTTATGGTAACTTTACGGTTCCGAGTACCAGGAATGAACTCTCCCTTTTTGGAGATCTGGATGCGGGCTCCTGTTAGCTCCTGGTACTCTACGAGCGTTTTCCCTCCTTTCCCCAAAATGGCACCAACCAGATTCTCGGGAACAGCAATCTCAACCACGTCCTTGGCCCCATCCGCCAACTTCTCTGTTGCCAGTAGGGAGGAGGCCATCAGTGGTGATGAAGCATTTAGGTAACCATTGGAAGCCCCTGTAGCAGCTGCTAGAGAACCCAAGGAGAACCCACCAAGGCCTGTAGCAGGGTGGCCAGCACTGCTGGAGGCATCGCTAGCGTAGGAGGCTAGCAGGTTAGCTGCAGCAGCAGCAGCCGGGTTAGCACTGGCTGCTACTGCAGCGAGGACCCCAGAAGCAGCTGCAGGGTTGAGGCCCAAGCCGAGGGTGTTAGTGTTGTAGCCATAGCTGGCCAATGTGTTGAGGGCTGAGGTGATGGCCAACAGATCATTGCCAGAGAAGCTGGACATGGCGGCGGGGAAGGCGCCCATTCCCGTCAAGCCGGCCTGACCCAGAAGGCTGGAGGCAGTGGCGGCTGCTGCGGCTGCATTGGGCAGCACCTCGGCCGTATTGGCGTAGGGGGAGCCAGTGGGGTTGGAGTTGGCCACTGGGCCCGAGACGTTAGAATAGCTGATGTTGAGACAGCTACTGCTCTGAGGGTCCTCCTGGATCTTCTGAACTATGATTTCCACAGCCTTGCGGTTCTGTTCAGGCTCCCCACTGATGGTAACTACTCGTTCCTGCAGGTTGATGCCCTCTGGCTTCTGGGAGAGCTGCACCCAAGCCCCTGACTGCTCCATCACTGCTTTCACTGTGGCTCCGCCTTTGCCAATGATCAGCCCAGCTGTGCTATTGGGCACGATCAATTTGGCCTGTAGAGACATAGAAAGATTGAAGTAGCAATAAAAAGGTAACAAGAGACAGATTTAACAGCATAAATGGTCTACAGAAAGAGGGATATCTCTCACTGAGTCAGAGTACTATACCAGCCCTCGCTTTACTCAGCGATTTGTTAATCCCAGGGGTTTAGGCTGCAGCTGCTACATGGCTCTGTCTAGCTATGAAAGACTGTAGGTAAAAATAACCACATACCCTCACATTTTCCTGACCCTACCAGACTGTGGGTCATGGCCCACAGAACAAATAAGACAGGCAACTGATAAACAAGGTGTCCTGGAAGTGAACTGTTCCTACCGCACGGAGACCACACACCCTCAGACCCACTGACTGTCCAGTATCTCACCTGTTTGACGCGGTCAGGGTTGACAGTGGTCTGTGGCTGCAGTATGCTGACTGGTTCGGGTTTCTGGGCGCTCTGGGGCATCTCACGGACTTTCTCCGCAATGAAGTTGTGAACACCATTGAGGGCTTCGACTGTACCCTGTATCAGACAGACGCGTTCTGTTGTTCCTGTGATGACAGAGGAGGAAGAGGACAAACACAAGTGATCAGTTACTCTAATGCGCTCTGAGTGCATATACTTGACGAGCAGATTTGAGGGATTTGCTCAGGGCTGGTCTAAAATCTACATTTATATTAAGATGTCTTGGCAATGAAAAATGTTCCACGACATTTCACAGAGACCCAATTACTAAGCTATTCCTCGCTCCTTCCATTTACACAATCAACAGAGAAACAGCTGAAAGAAAGAACCGTGCTTGGTTAGTGAGCCACGGGGGTGGGGGCTCATTCCTCTTCAATGATGTAACTCTTTCAGTGCTGTAACGCTGAGCCTGTCCTTGCTGAGCAGCTCTAATAGACCAAATACACACTTGTTCCTCCAAGCTTCTTTCTACACCCACACTGACGACCCAACCAGCATTCCGTTGCCATGGCAAAGGGGCCGAGCCGTGGAAACAGGTGATGCAACAGCGAGTCTTTTATACTTCCTCGCAAGATTTTTAAAACACTCTCCCTTTTGTATCAACCTTCCTGCCTTGTTCTCTTTAACATTTGACTCTTCTTTGGCTGATTTTCCTAAAAGACTTAACAGACTTAAATCTGAATAAGGCAGATAATTTAGTGAGAGGAAAGTGTCACATCTTCCCCATTGATTGGGTAAAATTTGTAAATGGCAAAGACCAACTAATAAGGTGAACTTGTGTCTGAGAAGCGCTGCTCTACTTCATCGCTGGCATTTCCGTTGAATCTCAAATTATAAGATTGGGTGGACACACATCTGCATCTGTGTTCTGGCCATTTATCAGCACTCAGGAAACGCTAGAATGAATTCAGTGAAATTAGTCAAAGTCAGACTGGATTGGCTTTATGCCATTCTCATGTCTAATAATGGATTTAAATAATCAATAGGTCAGTTCAAGCACATCAGGAAAAGACGCAGAAAACTCTAATTGGGCGAAATGGAGTAAAGGGCATCTGACCTGCAACTGACCTTATTTCCTTCAATTCTAGCCATAAAGTGTTAGGTAATACACAAAAAACTTTAAAGGGAAATGTTTTATCATGTCTCTGACTGTCAACTTGTATGACCAAAATAAATCTAAATAAAACTCTTCACGAAAGACAAACAGGCTATAAATGAAGACTCAGCGAGCTTCGGAGAGAAGCACAGTTGGCACCTTTTGGTGCTATTGTGCTGCACCTGCCTGTCGTTCTTGAAGTGACAAAGTGACAGACTGAAGCCAGTGAGTACAGGCACTTGACCCGTGGTGGAGTTGTATGTCAGCACACGCATTTATCATAGAATATTATTACTAGCATTTCAAAGTGATAATAAAATTCAGCATTTTAAGGCAGTGGCTACAGTAGACATTTTCTAATATCTCCCAAATCCAGGGTCAGTTGTTTCAAAATGAATCAGACAAGATAAACAATGGTTATTATTTCCTATTAAGTCTACATACTTTTATTCCCCACCATTTCTATTCATTTTGATTATGCTGGAGAAAATAGTAAAAGGTTATGAATTATTGTATATGAAATGCTCATGTATATTGAGCCACAATATATAAAATATGACTCAAAGTTAGAACCAATATGTGGGAAAAAAATACTCCAAAAAAAGCTGGGACTTTCAGACAGTGATATCACATCAGTCTGACTTACAGGAATTTACTGAGCAACAAAATCTAAACTTGGTCATCTTCAGTGATGCAACATGTCCTCAGAAGGCATAGTGCCCTGAGTATTTTATGCTATTATTCTTCACTTCTTCAGCTTTCATTTCTGGATGAGGAGCTCTCTCTACTTTCCTCGGCACAGAAACATCAAGTCAAACATCTCTGGATTTAGGGCGGTCTCCAAACAGTGACAGTGCACCTCCAGGATCAGTGCGACAGTTTATCCTGAGGCAGAGACCATGACTACAACTTTTGTCACTCATGAGACACCGTGAAGAGGACATGAAACTTTTAATTTTAGATTTTTATTCTCCACCCTTTTCACTTCCTGAATCGCTTGCATCAGCTTTTGCCTTTTGTCTCTCCTTTAAGGGTGATGAATTTCATAATAAAAGCTCAGGGCTTTGAGTTGCAGTAAGAGTTAGCTCTTGTCGGCTGCAGGGGAGAGAAAATGTGTCAGTGCCCCAGAGAGCGCACGCTCCCCAAGAGACCAATGACTCTCAGGTCTGCTTTATTGATCCTGAAGTAAGAAAGTTTCGACACTTACGTCTCGTTTCTTAAGCTTTTCTGTGATTAGAATCTGCCTCTGCCTCAGCTTGGCCAAATCCTTTGCCTCGTGTGTTCACACTGTTAGCATGCCACACATAAAGTATCACCCAGAAATTTCTGTCATCACATCAGCAGATCTCTAAAGTAATTATTCACACCACAAATGGAGCTAGATTGTTTTGCTGGAATTCCCTCTGCTGAATATATTCATCATGTCACGTTGTTGCCATATGGCACGCTTTCCAAAATGTAAACAATGATTTTAAATCAGTGTTTATTTAAATGTAGGGATCTTTTGTCGCACATCGTGTTTATCCAGTCAGTCAGTCAGTCTCTTGTACAGCTTTTACATTATATCACATCCTGACCAGAAATTCCCAGCAGTCACTGTTGCTGTATTTTGACTGCAAGACTGTAAACACACTTATCATAGATTTTTTTTTAGTGCAGAGAAATAAGCCATTAAATTACAGACTGGTGTGGTTCGTGTACCTGGCTCTAATAAGCTTTAACGCAGACCAGTAATGCTTCTTAACAGTAAACTATAAATGAAGGAACGTGTGGGAGAGTTTCAGAGCAGGGCTTTGATCAGAGCTTAAAAACGCAGCTGTTTGAAGTTACCTGTAATCTTTGGTCATTTTAAGGCTGGATGATTGAACTTTTCTTATTGACAACAAACATCATGGAAAGACCAAAACCAAAAAAACATTAATCAACTGCCTAAGACCTCAGTCCCCTGCCTGTCTGTGGCCCTCAGCGTCAAACCCATTGGTTCCTTCTGAAGACATAAGTCTTTGAAAACAGGTCACAAATACATTACACACATCACATATCTAATATCCCAATATATCCCCCAAAAATATCACAAAACAGGTGGCCACTTGGTTTTTAGCAAAACTCACTCAAACGTGCTGAAATACTGCATTTTCTGGTGACTATTTTTTATTAATAAAATTTGGTACTGCAGCGAGTGTTTACAGCAGCAGGTCTGCATTGATGTTCCCAATGTGGGATTGACTCAAAATAAATTACAGTGCCCATGTTCATGGTAATGAAGGAACATGTCACCTAGTGCAACAGTGTGACTCACTGACGTGTTTTTAATAGTTTTTAGACAACAATGGAGCTCCATGACTCAGAGGAATAAGATATATCAGGATCCGGACACATACACAGTACCTGTTAGGAGGGTCCATTCACTGTTGGTTTGGGCCTATTCATTTCTTGACAGATAGAAAAATACAGACTATCACCCGACTTTTTAACTCTTTAACAAATATCTTCAATATCACAAGGGAAGTACATATGAGAAATAAAAATCAAATATCCTACATCAAATGGTATACAAACATGAAAGCTGTGATGATTTGACTTAAGCAAGATGTGAAATAGAAAACAACAGGTCATGTGACAGTTGACCAGCTGAATGTGAGGATGCCTTGGCATATGGTGATGAGACTATGACATCATTTCAGCAACTTCTGCTCCATATTGATTCTAACCGGGACAACATTTGCAGTGTGGTGATGATGCACACCATGTACCATGCTGCAATGCACAACATAAATGGAGGAGCTACACAAAAACACTATAATACAAAATAATACAAATAGTTGGAGGGTGGTGTAAAGACTCCAGGAATAATTTGTGACACAAACCAAAAAAGAAACAAATGAAATAATTGTTATAGTCGATTATACTGAACTTCTGTACTGTGACATTGACTGTAATGATCTGAAGTCACAGTTATTGATGCCAAGTGGTGTATTTCTTGTATAATTCACTCACTGAAAATAATGCAGTCAACATTAGTTATAGAGTATACCTGCCAGAGTATAACTTACTAGTACATAGTATGGAATTGCAACAAAGCTTGCAGCAATTAAAAGCCACACATGGATTTTGCATGTGAACATGCAAAATGTGAATTAATTTGCTGTGTGCTAGTGTACTGCTAGCATTACTCAGCTGACATGGATTACATAGTGAGTCAGAACAGGGACTCAGTTTAATTAGCAGGCGAGAGAAACACAAAAAGTTCATCTCAATCTACTGACTGCTGATAACTAGTCCCATGTTGAGACTGTTGAGCCCATAGGTCGCCTCTGCAGCAGCTTATTAAGACCCATAGTTGACAGTAGGAGCACAGGACTGTACCTCACTTGTTGCATTGTCTCTGTGAGCTCTGAACGTTATGCTTTAAATCTAACAGCATGTTCCTATCCATTTGAAGTTTTTTTTTTATTTTACCCTATAAGATTCCTGAAGATGAATTAAAAAAGTGTCAGCATAAAGGAATTAAATCACTATGTTTGCAGATTGCTAATAATTGAATGTAGGCTGTCATTTCCACAGCTGAGGGCACTAAAAGTGGTTAGCCTAGCTGCTAATGGTAACTAGCACAGATAGTATGGGAACAGCTTGATTGTTTAAAGCAGCTTATCCCTGAAATTTATTGCATTTCCATGGACATGCAGCGACTTGAAAGAGACAGATTTAAAACACAATGGTCACTTTGTGGGGTCAAGCTCCAAAAACACTGGACAGCATCTCTGATTAGATCCTCTCTCTGCCTGCTGAATCCCCACATCTTTCAAACTTCACTCCTCCAGTTTTATGACACAGGCCTTCTGTTAAAAATCTGGAGTGTCCGAGCCAATAAAACACTGATAACATCATCGTAGTTATTTTGTCAGACTTTGAAAGCTCCCTCTGCAGCCACTGAAGACATTATTCAACTTTATGTATAAAATTAACGGCGTGCCCCATTAAGTAAGTGACCTTTCCCAATCAGAAAAATTGCAGCAGTTGTTTGGTTGTTGTGTTTGCAGATGCTCTCTCGGTCTCTAGGTTAGCACACTACGGTGCAACAGCTGTTCCTGGTTGAAGCTGAGAAGAGTCACCAGGAAGGGCTGTTGTTCACCAGAGACACAGACATGGATCTGCAGAAAGAAAAGCCTGCACTTTCCATTAGTTTGAAATCCCCACCCATGACATCATCCGAGACAGAAGTGATACTGTCCTATAGGGAGCATGAATGAGTGAGTGCATACTGCATATGAAGATACAGTTGAAAAAGGGCAAAGCGCTCCTTTGCTGTAGTTTCTTTGTCTGCTCTTATTTGAAAGAAACTCTTTTTGAAAGAAATACCTCAAATCCATGGATTAGTGGTGTTTTCCAGTGTTAGGTCACACATTGTGATTGATATTTTAATGATCGGATAATGGAAAACATACTCCCAGTGTTTCTATGACATCACAACAGCCTCATGTGTTCGTGCTGTACAAAGTAACTCAATACATGTACTTGGCCGGACGCCAGACGCACAAAGCAAAGGGACTGAAGTTTGGTTTCTAAGTTTATGTTCCAATCGTGAACTCCCACGGCTCTCTCTCTTTGCAGCTGCTTAAATATGCGGATGTGTGTAAGTAGGTGTGAGTAGGTGTGTGTGTATGCGCTGAATGCACAGTACTAGCGGGTGAATGCGTAGCATGCTGCATTTACGAAGGCCCGAATTATTCGGCCATGCAACAGTTCAGATGGGTTCGAACTAAATAATAAACACAAAAAAATGTCAGCGCCCATGTGTTGAAAGGAAAGCATGCAAAAAAAAAAGAAAATTTTAAGAGAAGTGTGATGTAATCCAATCTGGCCTGAACTTTCCCAACTACCAGGAACCAAATCTGAGAGAAACAGTGAGTGGGGAGGAGGAAAGAGGAAACTTGGCGTGTGTTGGAGCAGCTTGAGTACAGCTGGGAGAGGGGTCATGTCCACAGAGAGAGATTGAAACAGGCTATTTCTGGGCCTGCCCCCCTGTCCCCTCGCTCACATACAATCATGCATCATCCACACCCTTCACTATCTCCGCTCATCCATCTCAGTCTGCCACAGCAGGGCCCAGTTGTACAGTTCCCATCAAGACTTCTGAATTCATGGTTTCATGTCTTACACTGACGGATGGGAGATGTGAGGTGGGTGGGAGTCTCAGACTGAGCCATCAAAGGGAGGATTGCAGAAGAAAATGGCTGCATCGGTTGTTGTCCCTTGATTTCTCTAGCGTGCGATTGTGCTGTAGTTGGAGTGTGCTCAGGCTGCCGCAGGATGAGAGATGGGGGCGTGAACTGTGTGTCATGGTATTAGCATGCTATATTAGCCCAAATCACACCTGATTCAACACTTAAGGTTGGTAAAACCGAAGCCGTAGCTGATAAGCATGACATGTTGAATTGCTTGCCTCGAAAATTCGGGACTGAATTTTTTTTATTGCTATATATATATATGTTACTGTTACAAACTTCATCAAGTTTTTTAAAGCCTCTGCTGACTTCTCGGAGAGAGGCACTCTCAGCCATTGTGCAGTGTACAGTAGCAGTTTCATTTTACTTGTGTGGGCCAGAACAACCACCCAATCAAATCCTTGCCAGCACCCTCTCCCTGAACTCCTCTTCTCACTCATCACGATAATGAGTAGGGGGATGGGCAGAGCAGGTGGTGGCCTATGAACACATCCACAATCCAAAGAGAGAAATAAAGATACATATCACTCCCTTCATTTGTGCCTATGCCAGTGAAGTAGCCATAATTCATTCCCTAAAACATAGCTGGCCTTGTGCGTGGAGAATTTCGAGCAATGCCCTTTGAACAGGCGTCCTTTCATCATGGTTAAAACAAACATGGCGGATGAGAAAGTACAGGAAAAATATTTGCTAGCACATCCTTCTTCTCCTCTCTCCCAGTGCTCAGTAGTTCTTTGTCACGGTTTGATCAGTCTAATATGTCACATGTAACTCCTGACTTAACAGGTCAAAATCAAACATGAAGTGTATCTTTCCTGTTTGTAGGGTAACATTATGTTTTCTACGTGAAAATAAACTAAGGCCTCTTTTTCAGCAGATAGTACAGAGGTGACAGGACACATCCCATAATCAGAACAATTGGGGAACAATCTTCTTCTGTATTTCCTGTTTTATAGAGGAAGCTGTTCAAAGTGGGACTGAATGAACCCTGTAATTTGAAAACATCTGTAGTATTTCTCACATGCAGATTTTGTGCTACTCGTGTTTCACAGGTCATGTGCACTGCTACCTGTTTCCTATATGAAGAGGTAATAATATATTCTAAATATGTAGACAGTAAAAGCTATACTACTACTACACAGGGATTATTTGCTTGCATGAGTTATCACAGAAAACATCTGGACCTAATAAGCAGCGAGACGCTCAGCACCTGTTATTTTTCACCAGGCTGAAGAATCCTCTGAGGCATGAAGGACAAACACCCAGACTCCTCTACGACTCAGGTATTTGTGTTTGGAGGATAAGATGGTTCAGCTTTGACCTCCATGCGACAGGGGTCACCGAGCTGCACCAGCATCCTTCTCCTGTTGCCATTTTTGAGTGAGACTCTCCAGAACAATTAATGCTTCCGAAGTACGGAACGTGTCCTCTGCGTCACAGAATTTGCACTCGTATATGGTGGGAATAAAATGGCAGCCCTCCGCAAGTCTTCAGACTTCACTTCAGTAAAAGTGAGACAGTTTCTGTATTTCACTGACATGGAGCCATGAACACTTAAAAAAAAAAAAGGAAACCTGTTCTGACGGGTGCAACCTGCCAGCCGAGCAACTTGAAACTTGCAAACTGAAACTGAAATTTCCTGCAGAATCGAATGCATCGTCTGACAGCAGTAATATCTACATGCATGTTTAGTCCCTCAAGGACGTGAGGATAATCAAGTTCAAAGTGTTTATGATTGGTGTGTGATTAAAATGTAATGTAATTATTCATGGCTAAGTCAAATGACGAGGAAAATATCAGATGCCGTCTTGCACCAAACCATCACTCCTTCAGCTAGGTGACGAGTCAGACTCCTCCTCTCACATATGTACATACATATACACATAAGCATTTATGCTCATCAGTTTTAATTATTGAGTGTTCATTCTTACCTGGGTAGAAGTCTTTGGATTTAGACAGCTTAATGGTGGCACCCGTCTCTTTCTGCAGTTGTACGATGGTCTGGCCGCCCTTGCCAATTATAGAGCCGGCTGCATAGCTGGGGATCAGCACCTTCAGGAAGTACTCACCCTCCTCTGGGGGACAGACACACAAAGTGGGAAAGGGTCACATCTCGTAAAGTAGCTCTGCACATCATCATATACACCATACTGGAGCCCAACCCCTGAAACCCCTGAACAAGCAAAATCTCACAATGGGGACACACAGCTTTGACATACATGGGGGAAACGCGTTAACATAATCATGTGTCTGTGTTCCTCTGGTGAAGGGAAGTTATCTGGAAGGAGATTTGTGCCCTTTGAGTTCTATGTCGTTTTCAGCGCCTTCACGTTTTATTGGAGATTGGTGACATGTTCTGTGTCCTGTCCCAGATTTCTTGTAGAGTAAATGATGACCTCCTTTCCAGTTTGCAGAGGTCTAATTTTAACTGTTTTCAAGGAGTTTTAGCAACCTCTGACTGAATACAAAGCCAGGTCCAGTTCACACATGAATAAAAGGAATATAGAATTAAGAGTTCAGTCTGAATGTGAAATGTATGCTATATTTTCTGAGAAACAAAGTTACACACTGAGGACTAAATGCAAACACATGAAATCATTATCCATGCAGTTCATGAATGCCAATACAAAGTGATCCTTCGTAATTAACAGTCGTGAGAAGAACATATGGGAACCAATCCCACAGATTTGTTCATAGGGTATGCTGCCAAGATGGTCTAAATCTCCTCCATTTTGGAGGGGGCTTCAGTGGCTTACAGTGGCTTGCAGAAGTCAGTGATTGACAGCACATCAGTTTGAAGAATTTGCAGCCGAGCATGTTCCTCTCCTTCAGGAGGGAAAGTTCCTTTTCCTACAGTTCCAATTAAGAATTAATCAGCACCAAAGTGGGTGAAGTAGCTGTCCAAGAAAACCCTGATCACACTGAGTGCACTAATCTAGTAAAAAGCAATCAACCACATATTGAGCTTAGACCCAAATATAATCAAAGAACCTGCCAACAAGACATCAAAAATATTACAGGCATAGATGTGGAGTAGACGTGATTCCCTGATGAATTCCAAATATTGTATCGGTGACGTCATGGCACACACTTGGTACAGGTGCGTACTTACTATACTAAAGCACTGATACAAATAAGCTCCTCTGCATGCTGATTGCGATGCAATGACGTCATGTTTGATCCATTTCAGCTGCTTCGAGGGTGACGTCACTGGAGCAGGCAGAGATGTAAAAAGGCACAGTCCACCTTTGTATGACAAGATTTCTAATACGCTTCCAAGTGTAGAATGATCCAGATTTTTGATTGCGGATGCCAAAGCCACAGGGCCTGTCACCATGTCGCTGCATGCTATGTGTTGTGGAGGGTATCGAATGTTGGGGGGTTTTACCGGTGTTGGTGGGGAGGAGAGACGGATGGACGGACGGAGGCTGACCACCCTGCGCTGAAACCAACCTGTTGCCTCAGTAATGCACTCATTAGATTGAGATGTGAATGAACATGGCACTGTGACATCAAGGAATTTCACAGCCCACAAGTTAGCCCTTCTCCATATTACATTAATATGCCCCTCATGTTCCATTCAGACACAGGCTTGTTTTCGTGCACATCACCCATAACCAATGGCTCTGACAAACATACACACAGTGACATGAATGTTAGTGGAATTTCACTTTTGATTTAGAGTAATTAGCCATGGATGTGGAGATAATCCCAAATCCCAGAACGTATCATACCCACATTACGTGAAAGCACAGAATTTACTCCACCATCGAAAGCTAGTATGTCTGTCAGGTGCTGGTCAATATGTCATTTTTCTGTGAACATCCTAACAAAAGAAATAAGAGATAAACCTTCACGTAGACATCACATAAGCGGCTCTAATCATCTCTGGCCATTGTCTGGTCTTTGGATTTTCATGCTATATTGCTGGCAGCTCTCCGCTTTTCTCACAACGAATAACAATAAAATGACCTTGGTGAAAAAATAAAGATCATGCATGACTGACACGGTCGCCGTAAAGCTTTTGAGCCCTCCCTACTATCACAAGATATCTGTTGCCGTAGCCACACAAACGATTTCATTTGAATGATGCTGATTGCAGGATCCAAACATCCAAAGACCTGTTGTTGACAGACAAGCCCAAACCCACTGCGTAACTTTCTGCTCATCTTCAACCAGAGTAAACCCAGCAGGGGAGGAAGCCACTAAGATTCCCTCCATCGTCCTCGCAGCCGTTTGCTGTCATTACTCAATAATTAATTCTGTCCTAGTGTCTGAGATCACAGTAACAGGTTTTAATGGTGTCATGTGGTAGAGTAAACATGGCAATCTGTTGCTGCAATCCGCCAGGGAATGGGAGCAGTGGGGCACATTGAGAAGCTGAGCCAGTGGGGTGTTAGTTCAAACCCCTGCTTCCAATACTGGAAGGATGGCTTGGAGGAGAGACACAGACGCTGAGCCAAATGTGTTTAGTTAAGTCACTCAAGGGGGGTGGGTCAGGAGGAAATGCCTTGTGACCGTCCTCCCTCCTTCTCACTACCCTTCCAAGTACCCATTCTGCATTTCAATGGACTAACCTGCTGCTGACAGGCAGCAAGGACGATGGAAGAAAAATGAGCAATAATGGACAAATGAGATTTAGGTGTATGAAATTGCACGTAGTCTAGCATGATGGATAAATTCAACAAGTCAGACAAAAAGAGTTTGAGGCTTACCCATTCTGAGATCTGCTGCTTCTCAAGTCCTCTGTCAGATCGCCATCAATGCCGGGACACAATCTCTAAAGGGGATCTTAACATTAGCCTAGGCATAGGTGCAATGGTAGTGTTGAGGAATGCGGCCAGTCGACCTTTTTCACCGAGGTTTAATTCATCAGTGGGTGCAGAAAAAGAGATTTCACCGCAGCATCCGAGCCATGCCTGCAGCTGGCCAGAGCCTCAATTGTCTGAGAAAATGCTAATGCAGGCTCTCAGTGTTTTCAGTGAAAGACGGCACGCATTGTTCAAGCCTGCATCGGTTTGAAGGGGGGGGTCTTCCCTGCCGCATCACCCTTTTCACTGCTCTCATCCATATTCATCGAGTGGCCTGTCCGTCTGCAGCAGCACGCAGGACTGACACCTCTCTCGGCCAATGGGTAGCCTCCTCCCTCCAGCACGTCATGTCCCCACCTCCCGATGCCGGTCCCAAAAAATTGAATTTTCTCCCCTACTCCGCCTCTTTTGACGCAGCACTATAAAGTATGGCAGTCCATTCACTCACTTTTTTTAGTGGAAAGTGACAAAGGTGAAGTGGCTGAGTGAGCGGGATTCAGCGGTGAATGGGGAAGCATGTAGAGTGACCTTCAACAGTGGCTGAAGAGGTGTATGGATAACATAAGCAGATGATGAAGGAGGTGGAGGAGGAGTGATCTGAGACAGCGTGCCTTACGCCACCCACCCTCGTTTCCTCCTTTCCCCCACCCCCAATCCCTTAGACGGCCATGTTTGAGAGGGCGGAGGGGCTCATCAACCATTGCAAATGGCAGTGCCGCAGAATGGTGGAGGGGGGTGATGAAGCCAATCACTACGCCTATAAATCTTACACCGAGAGGTATCTTAAGTGACTGAGCGTGTGTAAAAACTGCAATGTGCATGTGTGTCAGTATCTGTGCGTGGACACGGGGTGGGGGGGGGGGGGGGTTCAACTTCATTTAATAGTGCCTTCCAGGGAACCTGTAAAAAATTAACTCCTTTTTTTCCTGGCTGCTGATTACTTTCATCCACAAATCAAACCGTGGCCCATTTTGTTTTGGAACGAATGCCTTCCAGAAAATTCTACCAGTCTCATTCACTGAGAGATGCTCTAGTATATAGACACAGCCTCCCTGTAGACTCCACTCCCTCTCACGGTCTATCTATCTCTCCTTTTCTCTCCATTCGTCTCATTCTCTCTTTCACTGCCACCTGGCAAATTCACAGTCCGCTCACGTCACATCACTCTGCAAGGGCACCTGTGTCCTTCCCACCAAAAATTAAAAAAAAAAAAAAAAAAAAATACAGCTCACATTCCTGTGCCAACCTTTCCATTAGCAACATTACGAGATCATACCTAATCCCTCAGCCACACAACCTTTTGGAAGGCGCGTGCTTGCCAGCAACATGGGCTCAGAGTATGGGTAATTAGAAAGAGAAATGAATGAAAGATGCTCATTCCGAGGAGAGAGGGGCAATGCTGATAAAAGAGGAGTAATTTCCCTCATTCAGTGTCCACAGCTCTTAATGCACAATGAGGGGCTCAGCTTTGAAAGAGCACGGGCTTTCTTCTCTTTGTTGTAACTGCCAGTCATGTTAATGATCAGTTCGGTAGGAATAACATGATCAATATCAGACGTAGTCAAGGGGTTGGCTACAGATTATCAGGCAGTCTACCACTATTGCCAGACAGGCTGTGGGTTTGCAGCATTACACATAATGCATGTAGATAACATGAAACGGGAGGTGAAGCTCAAACACATTACGTAAAGCACTGGCTGACAAGATATTAATGAAACATCTGTTTTGTGTAGGAGTCAATACAAATGATCCAAATGTGCATTTCATGTGAACATTAACAGGGAGCCTTGTTCCCGAGCTCAGCAGGACCGTGGGTCGACTGAGCCTCAGAGATCTACCCTTTCAGAGACTTATCAGGATGACAAGTAGATTGGCTGCAGTTCCACCTCTGTAAATCTTATTTTGGTGAGCCACTGCACATGCTACTGCTTTTCAGACAATGCTAAGCTAACTCGTAAAATAGAAATAAATTATATTAGGATTATTTTAAAATAAAATGCCTTAAATACATTTACAGTCATTTTGGAGAACAACATAGGGTCTGTATGTATAGATGCTGCTTTGCTCAGCTGTCAAAGTCAAACTATGCATTACATATAATGTACATGTGGGAAAAACACATTTTAATAGCTGCATAAACCAGTAGTTCTCAAACCAGTTTAGCAAGCACTGGTTACCATGGACTTTGTGCTATGTATTGCATTACAGATCACTACAAATTCTACCAAGATCCTACAAAACTATTCATGCTTTTATATGTTAATTTCAATCAAATTCCGACTATTAACATTGATTTTAAAATCTCATTCTGAGTGACTGCAGTGGCAAAAAGTATATTGCATGTTTTTATTTGCAGTGTGAATTAAACCACCTTCTTTCTAAAAATGTACAGAGCAGGAGCAGATCTTGATGCCGACAAATGGGATCTGCTCATCGTTTTTGTTTATTTTATTAAGTGATCCGTGATTATGACACCTGAAAAACCTTTGCCTCTTCAGAGTTACTGCTGTCTTTAAATATTGTTTTTTTTCCCCATCACCACACTGTTAATTGTGTAGCTCCACATTCTACACTGAGAGTCTGTGAGACAGAGATGTCTTAAAAGAAGACGGAGTGAGGCTGAGAAAACAGTGTGTGATAACATAATAGAAATGACAGCAGTAATAGTGGGAGCTGTCTGTGTGAACCATGCATTTGTAGCATCTATTAAGATTTTCCAAATGCAATTTCACACCACCTAGCCATTCATTTCACCTTGGTATTGAATGGGAAGAACACCATGTGACTTTTCTGTTCTACAGAGGTTTTAAGAGCGCTAATGGAGGACATATGGAGGCTGAATCTGCTCTAAAACACTGTCTGTTGGTACAAGGCTCCTTATGTGCTTTGCTGTAATAACAATTCAGAGGTGCAGTGAGGTGCAGCAAAGATGCACTCGCACTGGTAGGAAAAGGATACGAGGCTGCTGTTATTGAATGGTGAGGTGTCTGGGACACAAAGACAGACACATTTCAGTAACATATGGTGAAGAAACTGCCTGCTCTCTGTGGACTTCTAATTAACATTAAAATGATTGAATAAGTGGTCCCTGCGAGCTGTGCAGACCATAACAATCACGAGCTGAAATAAGACGTACAGTAACAGGCATACTGAATCAGCCGTCATCCTCACTGCTGCACTCCGACATCTTACTGATGACTAATAAAGCACACACCTCATTGTTGAGTCTTTATTGGCCACCACCATTTCTCCTCCACAAACAGAAATCAGGGTCAGTTTGCCAAAATGGTGCTGCAGTGCTTCTGTGGTCTTTTCCTTCCACCAAGTAGTTCTCACTGTTCTCACTATTTGCTGATATTCTGTGAAGTGCCTGTAGTTTCCAGTCTGTTTACATCCTTTCATTTAAATGTATGTTTTAAATTTTCATGCAGGGTGAGATGAACCCAGCCACGTTCTCCCCCAGAAAAATCCTAATCTGGCAGCAGCTACACCACCCAGCTCTGCCTGTTGAGCACCTACATGTTTTTAATTAGCATTCCAGTATTTCATAATCATAATGACACCATCATACAGTGTGCTCACAGTGGAGACTTTCTAAAAGCTGGCATGGCAAACATCATGATGGGCTTACAAAAATACCAAACAGATGCAGAGATCTGGCTTACACCTCAGCCTATAAATAACTTCTGATAGGAATCTAGGTTGCAAGTGGGGATGAGTGTGGACACTGCTAGTTGTTCAGGGTTGTGTGATTTTCACCTGTTGGTTTTTCTGCTTAGCTCACCTCAAAGTTTGTACTTAAAATGCACACTCAGCTCCTCAGCTCATCTTTAATTTAACCAATCAGCCTAATTTCAGCCCTGAAGCGGAAGGAGAATCCCACTGAAGTCTCCCAGATCACTGACACTAAATCTACAAAGTCCATCATACATCTGTTTTTAGTCCATTTCTTGTCAGTGCTCGCAAATCAACACTGAAATCTCCAGAATCAAAGGGTAGTTCCCTTTCAGGCTTAACAGCCACTGTCCATCTTGTATTCAGGCTTTTAAGATATCATAAAACTAAGATCTACTATTTTTAGTGCGAGACATATTTGTACTGGGCTTTAAATTAAAGTGGTTCCCAAACTATAGGATCCAGCAGTCACATGTTTAACTTCAATACTGATGACTGCACAAGATATCAACACTTGTGGCCTTTTGTTCTGCACAAGGAAGCATCAGGGAATCCCTGTCTGAGAGGACAACCACATCCCACAACCACAGAGGGTTGTCGTGAACACCTCTTCTTTGTAATATCAAATCATCTACACACAAATCATCACTTTCCCACTGACTGAGAGACTTTACAGCAAAAAAAAAAAAAAAGTCCAGATGTGGAGCAATGAGGTGACTGGGTTCACATTCAAAGCTGACCTGATCTGAGGAGGTCACTCACCCAGTCGGGCTGCCTGCTCTCCCTGCTGGGATATGCAGCGTGTGAAGTAACAGCCACAAACACAGTCAGTGTTTCAAATTGCCAAGTGCACAGGTGCTGCGTGTTACAGCCTGATACGAGGCCCTGATCTGCGTCTATGCTGCATGTGGTTTCTTTGCAGACAGTCGGGGTGATACTGAAGGCAGCGTTTTGCTGTTACACCTCCACCAGTGCATGCAAAGGCTTGTACAACAACACATTTGACTTCATTCGGAGGAGACACGGTGGATGAGACGGGGCTTGTTGTGTATCTCTCTTACCTCCAGTGTTGGTTCGCTTGGTACAGCCGGCCTCCTCCGTCGGAGTTTCCAGCGGTCGTTTGCGGGAGTCCGGGCTATCAGCCTCCATATGGGGCTGCTGCAGGCTGTGGAGGTTAGGATTTGAGTATATCCCGTTATGGTCCATGGCTGCTCCGCCACCACCGGCCATCATCATCTTTTTTCCCCCCACGGAGCTGTAGATAAATTTGCGCTATTCCCCCTCACACACACTCGCGCGCGCACACACACACTCACACACACAGCGCCCTCACCACCACATAGCCCGATAACGCGCACCGCGATGTGAACGACAAGTTTTGGGGGCTCGAGACGATCTCAGAAGGATCAAAATGTTAGACAACACTGGGCTCGGGGTCTCCTCTTTCCGCTGCCCTGCTGCTCTTCCAGCGCGTCCCTCACAGAGCTAAATATAAAATCCCATTGAGTGAAATGCGCTCATTTAACGCGCTCGCCGTGGCTCCAGCAGCATGGTCCTTATTGTTGACGCGCAGAACAACCCGCGCCTTAAAATAAAGCTGCACAACAGTGTGAGAACAGATCAGCCACTGAAACAAGTGCAACAGCTTCGCGGGGACGAGGCGCTGAAAGAAAACCCCCAGAGCTTTCTTAAGTCATCTTCACGCCATGTTGCTCTGTGAAGTCCTCAGTGTGATAAGTGCAGCTGTTGTTATTGTTGCCTTTGTAGTGCAAGAGAGAGAAATATAGTTTGAGAGCTCCAGAGAGGACTACAGTGCCACTGACCGGCCAAAAGACGAGACCAGTGCAGCAAAGATCCGTCTGAAGGGAAGAACCCACATTACGGATTCATATAACCATCCCAATAAATATATTTTAAACTGATTTGACGTCCCTTTACAGTTTACCTTAATGTTCCTTACTCTACTCTATTTCTTCTGAGCTCAAAATAGACACCTGAGGTAAAATGATAAGATCTGTGGGACCTTTATGATTATGTAATGGAATTTAATAGGAACACTGCACTAAATGTGTCATTTCGTCTGGTCTCATGTTCAGTCTTAAACTATATTTGATTATTATTTCTTATACCAAATAAATATAGAAATACAAATATATGAATTGGGAACTATTTTGATAATCAAATAACTAAAAATAACTTATCGACTTTTTATTTTTCCTAGAAAAAAAGGCAAAAGCTGAGAAAACTGTTGGTCACACACAAAATAAAAGATATTTAAACATGTTACCTTGTGACTGGCATTTATCACTATTTTCTCTCATTTCATAGAGCAAACAAATAATTGATTAAAAAAATACATATATGTTTTCTTGAGACTTCATGACCAGGGTTAGGGTTAACCATTTTTATTTAGGAAGAATAGGTAGTCAACACCAACAGTTAGCAGGCCAGCCATGTCCAGGACAAATGCCCAGTCATGGCTGCAGCAAACAAAGGAGCCCAGCTGCTGTCTAAAACGGCCAGGAGGAGAGAGAGCGAGGCCAGCCTGCTGGGCCCTTCTCCAACTTGCCAGCTCAGGTGTGCTGCATGAGTGCAAGTTCAGCTCCGCCCAGCAATCACCTGCACACACAAAGCAAAAGAGAACAGCAGCAACACAACTCCCTGAAAGGCCAACACACAGGGCCGTAACACCCCCCCCCTTAGCGAGGACTCTCGACCCTGGACCATTAGCTCTCTCAGGCAGGTACCACTATTAAAAAACACATCACAGAAAATATATCATAATCCCAATAAGTGTGCAAACACACAACCGAAATACAGCCTTGGCCCTGAACAGCTCACCATTTCACAGCTTGACCTTGTGGCACCTCCACAGCCACTGCATCCTCCCACCTCAGCAACCTTGGCGCCTAGGAGCAATTTCCTCAGGGATGGGACACAAAGGTGCAGGCTTAATAGATTGATTTGGTTTACCGGTAAATTGACATGTATAACATGTCTTTATATAAGCTGCAACATCCCGCTTAAGACGAGGCCAAAAGAAATAGCGCAAGATGTGGTTATAAGTTTTCCTCACTCCTGAGAACACTTCAACACCTCATTGCGAAATTTCATAGGAACCATAATTTGAACCACTGGAACTCCCACACAATCAAAACCCTGGGGCACCCACTTACGAACCAATACCCCATCCTGCACAAAGTATCCAAAGGCTGCACTGTTAGCTTCCTGTGTGGGCCACACCTGGTCAAAAAGTCCTTTCAAGCTGGCATCAGCCTGCTGCTCACTGACAAGCTCCTGCTGGGAGAAAGAGGAGGATTCAGGCATATTCAAACCAAGTTTTATATCATCCACTTCTTCTGGGAGTGGAGAGCCACATGGCGCTTTTGACATGGAACGTGTAACTGCACATGCTGGAAACACATCAGGCAACACCTGTTTGGCAGTCACCACTTCTTTCCAAAATCACATCAATCCCCTCAATGGGCAAAGCTGAAATGACACCAAGATGGACATCACCTTCCACAAGACCACAATAAAGACTGGCCCTATGCAAGGGAACACACAAAGTGGATAAACCTATCCCTTGCACCAACACACAACCACCAGTATCAGTAGCCTGAGAAAAGGGCAGCAGAGACTCTAAAATGAATGAATCCTTCGCTGCAGTATCCCGAAGAATTTTTACAGGCACTTTCTTATCGCTGCCAGAGAGTGAAACGAAGCCCTCAGAGACAAAAGCCCCGTAACCAGAATATTTATCAGCCTCAGGTACAACAGGCACTGGCCCCTCATTAGCAGCCATTGGAATTTTCACCACTGAAGCACTGCAAACAACAGGTTTAACATGTTTGCCTCCTGAGCGGCCACCCCTACTTTTCAGTATTGAACACTCAGCTTTCCAATGTCCCTTCTCATGACAATAATTACAGTCTTGACTTGACCCAGCTGAACGAGGACCACGAGCTGTTCGAAAAGGCTCAGACCAACAATTTTTAACAGTTAGGCCAGTAGGTCTGGCAGTAACATTTTCTGAACCGCCCTTTCTCTCAAATTTCCCCATATGGGCTAACACATATTCATCTGCCAATATAGCAGCTTCAGAAACAGTTCTTACTCCACGCTCAGCAATATGAGTGGAGACAACAGGTAGAATACAATATTTAAACTGTTCCAGCACCATCAAATCACACAGATCCTTAAAGGTTGTGACTTCTACTGCAGAACACCACCTGTTGAAAAATTTTGTCAGATCTCTAGCAAACTCAACATGTGACTGCTTTTCTGACCTTCTCCAGGATCTGAAGCGTTGACGGTACGCTTCTGGCACCAACTCATATGCCTTTAATACTGCCTCTTTAACAGCTGAATATGTTTGACTGTCCCCAGGACTGAGTGCAGAGTAAGCCTCCTGGGCCTTGCCTGTCAACACCGACTGTAGCATGACCACACGGTCAGCTTCGGGCCAACCTCTTCCATTAGCGACCCGCTCAAAAAGGGAGAAAAAGGTGTCAGGGTCTCTCTCATCAAATTTAGGCAGTAGACGCAAATTATTTACTACATCAAACATTCTTGAACCATGTGGACCTGATACAGACTCATCTAAACTTTCCTCAGCATTACTTAGTTTTCCCTGCCTGATTAGATCTAAGCGATACTGCTCTAAACCCAGTTTTTCCCTTTCTAATGAGGGCCTGATTTGTTCCCTCTCTATGCTTAATTTTTCCCTTTCCATTTGCAACAGCAGCAACTCTTTCTGCTGTTCAAAAGTTAAAGCACCAGGATCTGACACAGCCTCACCAACAGCCTGAACTGTAGCTGGCAAAACACCATTTTTAACCAAAGTGGCTTTTGACAATCCTCTAATTTCTTCCTTTAACCGTTTCTCTCCAATATCAACCTCATAGTGCTCAACAAGCTTCAAAAGTTGCTCTTTAGTACAACTATTCAGAAGGTCTTCTGAAGGAAACTGGATAAAACTAGCAACAGTGGCCATGACAGCACATTAATGACTGAGATGCACAATGAATTAGAACAATCCCAATAACTACCTACTCCAAAAGCTTGCTAAACTCTCCCCTAGTCTTCATGCGGCTAATGACAGTGGGTATTTATGCACTAGAAACCACTAGAGCGAGAAAGGCAACTGTACAACAGCGACCCCCCCGACGTCTAGTGACGTGCTCCCGAGACAACTGCTCTGACCGCTTTCACCGCAACACTACAGAATTTTTCATGAACGAATCCCAAAGGAGAAACGTTCCTTCAACCTACAAAGGAAAGTTCCAGTTCTAACAAATGCATTCCCCCCATCCAATGACTGTCAACATGGCCAACTCAACTGTCTTCCGACTACAGAAGACAGCACCAAAACCCCCTGACCAACTATTGATCCAAAAACAAACAAATCAAATTAACAAAACCCTTCAAATACAGGCAACTGAGCTCAAATTTAACCAATAACTAACCTACAACAAACATGAAGCCTCCCCAAACTAGCACTCAGCTACAATCAACCACTCAAAGTTCTAATGTGAGACAATACCAACCTCTAACTCACTCTAGGCCACCCCAAAACCTTACTAGTGAAGTTAGAGAAGACACCAGTAATACGAGCTGAGAAACAAAACATACCGAGCTTAAATCCACACTGCCAAACTTACCAAGCAAAGAGCAAAGAGCTGTTCAGGGTGAAGAGGTGGAAGATCTTTGACTGAGTCAGTCACCTGACCTCAGCCAGACTGAGCTGCATCGTCCTGCTGAAGACCAGACGAAAGGCTGAGAGACCCCACAACAAGGAAGTGAAGGTCTGGGAGAGAATCACCAGGGAAGATACAAAGCTGATGTCTGAGGATCCAAGACTTCAGTCACTGACCCCAAAGGATTTTTTTTTGCTGAAGCACAGAACCCGAAGAACAAATCCTGTCCAAATACTTACGGCCTGGACTCTAATTATAAGTTGCAGCCCTGTAAAAATACAACAAAGGTGTTTCCCTCTTCACTTGTTTCCAGTACACTTTCACTTGATTCTCTGATGTTTATTTATTTATTTATTTAGTATCAGGTGTCACATTACTGGAGGCTCAGAAGAATGAAATGAAAAGGTACTTTGCATTAGAAAGAGGTTAATGATCCTACTGCACTAACATCTGTGGGGACTTGCTAAAAGTAATATTCTGTAATTAAATATGAATTCAAATTGCACAAAGGAAGAATACACAAGATTAATACCCAACAAAAACAGTTCATCATCATCTCATTCATTTGGTTTAATTTGAACTCTACGCCTACATTCAGTATGACAACAGAAAGCGGTGTGTTACTGTTTTGATGGTGTGTGATGTGATTTCTGGTTTCAAGTGTCTGTCATCACAGCTAAAGGTAACTCTTCAGGGACACACACCCCTGAGAAAACACTACACCTTTAAACAAGGCAAATACTCCAGTCTGAACCACTGAGACTTACACATGTAAACACAATGCACTGTTCTGCTTAATGTGATGCTGCCTGATCTGTACACTCTTCTTTCTGAGCTGGAGCATCTTTCTCCTCAGTGTCCTCAGCTCTGGCCGAGTCCAGCTCAGAGCCAGCTGTCAGTGCTGGCACCCTCTGGGTGAGCCGTTCCAGGACCAAATCAGCAGTGCTGGTCAGACTATGCTGAAAAGACAGAGAGGAGTGAGATTTACAGTGTGTGAGAGAGATTTGAGGAGGTGTGATTCCTTTATAAAAAAAAAAAAAAAAAGAAATTTCAGGTCCGTGTGTACAAATGTACATTTGTGTACAAATGATGCAGCAGGTGTGTTGTGTTGTGATGCTTTTGAATGCATGAGAGTCACAAAGCTGCATGTGAAGTGAAGATCTTTACTGTTCAGTAGCAGATCATGGTGATCGTTTTGTGTTGCTGGCCAATTTCCGATGCTCGCTGATGAAAAATGACGCTATAAGACGCATTTAAACACGAGCTGAAATCATCATTTTAATGAGGAAAAGAAAATGAAAATAGAAATGTATTGTTTTTGTCAATTAAAAACCATCACAGACCAAAGGAACAGAGGAGACACCAGGTGAATGTCTGTACAATCGGTTCACTGAGTTCTGCTGCACTTTCTGCTGATGACCAGTAGAGGTCAGAAATTATCTGATACTTGTCTCAGTTCACTTCTGCAGTAAAATTAATGTCTTTTCTCTGGTCAGGCCTTTGTGTTTATTTGGGAAGCACATGAGGTGTCTGTTATTCTGACAGAGGTACTGACCCTGAGAGGAGGCTTCAGTTAACACCTTGGATTGAACACAGCTTTCAGCTACACACCTGTAAGATATGCAGTCCCTTCAGTGTGAGGACAGCCAGCTCTCTCAAACCGTCCCCGGTCAGGTCTAAGTAGATGATGGACAGCAAAGGACTCTTGAAGCTCCGCCTCCACTGCAGCTGAAACTGTCCGCTCCCTGCCGGATGGAATTTGTAACACAGAAGCTCCTGCACCACAAACAGGTAGATAACACTTATCATTAAAACCTCGCCACATCAGTCAGCCATTCTTATCATTTTTAATTCCTCTGGATCGGCTGCATATGTCGTTTTACCTCAGAGGTAAAGCTGGTGATATTCTGTGTTTTTTACTACTGTCAACAAATCCCATGAAAATACCAAAACCAACAACAAATGTCTCCTACAAACAATTACTGTGTGTGTATCCACAGTCTGCTGTATTATTCATAAAACATTTCAGTGAGTCACACTGTTGCACTGGATTACATTCTCCCTCATAATGATGAACATGAGCACTGAAGTTTGTTTTGACTTTACCCCACATACATCGTCCCCAACACATGCTCTATTTCCTCCTGTGTGAGTAACAGTCATTAAAAGCTACAACGGCCATCTGTTTTAGGAAATGACTGAGCCTTTTTTTTAAATGAAGAAATGAAAGTTTTCTGTCTCCAGTGGGCTTGGAGCTGAGAACCACTCAGACTCTGAAAGTATTGAGAGAGAAATACACTAACACATCGTTGGTTGCATTGTAATGACATTAAACTATAGAATATCACCAGCTTTATCCTATTAGGTACTATTTATAAACTCCATTAGTGAAGAGACACCCTGACCTGTCCATATGTTCCCAGCAGCACCTCCTTCTGCCCGTCAAAATCCAGGTCAATGACTAGAGCACAAAGCACTGCGTCCCACTGGTCACTCTCTGAGAGACACATGGAGCGAGACAAACCACACTCCTGGACATCTCTGAGGGAGCATAGACCCACAGATGAAACACTCAGTTCACCTTGTCTTATAAACAACAAAGGGAAAGTCTACGACTGAGACCTTTCTAAAGTTATCTGGGTCTAACCTGTAGACAACTGCCATCTCAATGGTACTGGTTACCAGAAGGTTGTAGCCTTCTATTTCCACAACTGGAAAAGAAAAAGTGACAATCTTGTGTTACACTGCAGATTCAAAGACAGAAAAACGATGAAGAGACAAACTATAATAGACCAGTAATGTACTTGTCTCTCCGTTAGGCTGCTTGGGCTCAGCCTGGCAGCTCAGAGGGAACAGCAGCACTGCAGAGATCGGACTGTCGAACTGGACCCGCCAGCTCTGCAAGACCTCTGAAAAAACACCAAAAACACAATATCCTTAACACAGGAATAGGCCTGGAGTATATTAATGATTAATGATGGAGGCATCTTGTATTCATTTGCTTTAATAAAGAACCAGGATGGAGAAAAATGCCAGTAATCTGTAAAGTTCCCTTCAGAGAAACATGTAGGACCAGTTTTCATTCTCGGGCTTAACAACAACAAAATTAGATCTGTGCTGTGAAGCATCCATGGATCCCACAATGCAATGGGCCAAATTTTATGGAAGTTTATCTGGTGGGACAACATGGTCAGCAGCAGGACCAACCACCTTGAGATGAAGCTTGAAAAACATGCAGGTCAGAATAAGGGATGTTTTTTTTTTCCTGCTCTTCTCCTTCTGCTGACGCATCATTTTACGTCATCAGGACAGGTGCACTGCATGGTGGGATTGTTAACACAAAAAAAGGCCATGGATACTGCACACAACTGTTTCTGTTCCACTGAGGGCACTATACAGAGCCAATATTTCCAACTCCCACAGTTCACTTGAATAAAACGGTGTAAAGTAAATATGGTGCATCATATAGTAAACAGGAAGTGATTTGTTATATTAGGAGTTTTTTTACTGAAGACACTCTGACATGTCACAGCAGGTGAAGCACAGGTCTAATATTAAAGCTGGGTCCTGGTGTTCTGCGTGCTGGCTCACTGTCACACTGTCATGACTTACTGGGATACTTGAATGGAACATAAGCATCATTAATTATTAGTGACACCAGTGCTTTTCCTACTATGACAAGTATAAATATCTGCAGTGAAAAAGGCCTACAGTGAATGAGTGAAACGGGGAGTGATTTCATTTCGTTTACACCCACTGCTAACCCTTGTAGTCACACCAGAAATGACTGATGTTACAACTAGGAGGCTGATATGAATGTTTCTTTTTCTGATTTGGTTGACCCATAATTATGGTGAGAGTGATTTGACATGAAAGGAGGAAACGCCCCCCTCTTAAATCTGTGAGCGGATGAGCAGATGTGTTTTGTTGCACCTGTTAGGGAAGGACAAATTACACCTTTAACATCTTTTTTGGGCATGAGTCCTGTAACCTCACGTAATTCCCAAGGATGCTCTGCAACTCTTCAAACTGAGCAGAGGTCTAATAAGTCAAAGTAAGGACAATGGTCAAAGGCACAAAAATGTGACAGAGTGGGACATCTCCAATATCTCAGAGAGATATTTTTCTGTATCTGTTTCACTCACCTGGTCCAGTCTGGTTTACCAGAGCCAGTCCAACACAGCCGCTCTGACAGCCGAACGCAGAGAGTCGCCGGCCACCAGCTAAACTCAACATATCCAACCAGAGCACACTGCATGGAGGGAGGAGAAACACAACAGGGAGGGTTAGGAATCATACATACAGGTAATTGCATGTAAGACTGATATATTTCATGGTATCGTGACATCGTTTTCTAGTTGTTACAAAATACAACATTATTTTATGAAAAGATACTTTTCTTGTTAAATGCACATTCAGTCTCTTTCATATCAGTCTCAATCCCCCCAAACCGTCACCACACACACACACACAGCTAACAGACACACAGACTAACTTGCTGGGCAGTTGCTGTAGTTCAGGGAAGAGTCTCTCCACTGGCTGCTCTTCAAACTGGTGGAGGGAGGCGTTCTGTTGGGAACAGGGGAGTCAGGCTGAGTGATGCTCTGATGTTTGCATGATGAATAAAAGTGGACATCTGCTACCGTTTGCAAAACTCATCACTATCATATTTCATCTGTCCTGCTAGAAAAAAAGCCTTCTTGAAGTTTTCATCTCTCTAACTCCATAAATCTTCAGTTTGACAGAACTATGAATCCTGTTGTTGGCAGCTGCTGTTTCCATGATCAAGGATGAACTTTGAATCTCGACTTTTAAGCCAACATAGAGAAAGAGTCCTTAAGTTGAACATCTACATGCATACAACTGAGCAAACTCTGTCTACACTAAATGAATTAACTGAACGATATTATTATATTTCTGAAAAAAGCAAAGCCAGTGAAGGCGTTAAAAGATAAATGTTTGGATCAAAATCTAATCTCACACACACACACACACACACACACACATCCAGTCTCTGGACTGACCTCTTTGTACAGGTGGATCCTCTGGTCGTGGCCACTGAGCAGAAACACCGTCTCACTGCCTCTGTCGTCACACTGCACTCTGACAGAGAGAAAAACCGTCACTGACATTTATTGTCCAGGCACACTCCATGATGTTTTCTGTCAGATACTGTCTGGAAGCGGCTGACAGACGTGACGTGAGGTGACCCCACTGATGACACTAATACTCATTCATGAATGCCGGCACAAAACAAAAAAAAATTCACCCACCATTCACACCACACCATCAGATGAGAAGCAGAGAATTTCATACATGATCAAACAGTGATACCATCAGAGACACTGGGTAATAATGGGAGTAACAACTTGTAGAAACAGACTGGGTAAATTAATTAATTGCAACAATAAAATAATGATTCATGAAGGGAAAAGTCAAGAGAATAAGAAATAAAAATAAAAGTTATCAAATACTAGAAGCAGTATCTCGTTATATATAATATTTTATAGGATTCACGCTGCAGTTGACATTTAACTTGTTCGATTGCTAGAACTGGAAAGCAGCTGCTCTTGAACTGTGTTTGTTTTTTTAAAATCTATTACAATCAATAATCATAACATGCTGTAGATACTGATGTAGAGAGGAGAACTGCAGGCAGTGGAAATGTGTTAAGGTAAACCCAGCTTGATGTGTTATTGGGTCACATTCTATCTCTTACTTAGTCACCACATCACATTCAACTGAAAACTAAATACCACTTCAAGCTACCTACCTATGTTCTACAGAGATCATGTTTTTAGTGGAAAAGTGAGTGAGAACATGAATTTTCTGTCCAGTGGAACAGACAGACATACAACATCTGTTTACTGGTCTGTAATGACGTCACTGTTCCCTGTTGTACTTTCACTGTAATATCAGTCCTGTATCTTGTTCATTCTGGGATCCTGTAGGAACAGCTGTCTCTATGAGACTGAAAACTCAGGGTTAATAACCAAGTTAATAGTGAAATGCTTCTGCACTTAGCATGTGTTGCTTTTTGGTTCGTAGCTTATCAGCTCCGCTACAGCAAACTTACTCTGTGTGGTACAGCTGGAAGGGCGTGAACTGCAGCTCCAGATTCAGACAGCTTTCTGTTCAGAGAGACACACTGCCATCAGCATGAGAAACATCTGTCAGAGAGAGAACCGTGCACATCTGGATACGGCTTCACTCACGCGCAATAGACTCCAGGTTGAACTCTGAGCCGGGCTCATAGTCACAGTAGATATTCAGGAACGGAGTGGCTTTGTCACCGGAGTCCTGCAGCAGACCAGTCATCAGTAACAATGCTGCTATCACTGTATACACGTGCTGGGAGACTGCTGAATGTTCACATGACAATACCTTTATAAACGTGATGCCCACCACCAGGCCTCTGTTGGGTGGAGACTTGTTGAAGGCATCAATTGACACAATTTCAGCATCAACTAGAGAAAGAGGACAAGATCACACATGGAGGACAACACTGCTGCAGCCACAGTTTCAGGGTGAGATTACTCTGAACTGCATAACAAAAATCGGCTTCATGTGAATTTGTGAGCTCCACGTTTTCATCATTGTTTTATTTTAGCATGACAGTGTAGGAGTAGAGAGGAGGACTATCACTGCTTAGCACATCTGGAAAAGACATCTGAACATACTGTACCTACATACATCTGATTATCTGAGCTTCCTGCAACAAGAATGAGGCCCACGGGGACAGAAGCAGAGTCACATGAACTCAGGTTCTGATAGATGGTCTCAGTTATTCTCTAGTTGGTTTGGTCTGGACACAGTATGGACACATGAAGCCTTATAGAAGACAGCCAATAAGGGTTCTACGTTCAAAACAACAGCTGTTTTTAGTGTATCCTATACATAAATATATAGCCAGTACCTTCAACCCTAAGGAAACACACTATAATTCACTATTATCTTTAATTTTCTTTTCGAATTATGTTCTTATATACTAATGGGAATTCTGAATTTGTGTTTTTGTGTTTAATTGTGGTTCTGTCACAGTTAATATGTGTGTTGTGTGTGTGTGTGTGTGCAGTGAGGAAATATTCAGATCCTTCACTTTAAGTCCTCCTCCTGTTCACTCACATGTTTGAGCATCACTGTGCAGTTTGATAACAGAAACAGTTTTCAGGGTATTTTATACATTGTATACACTGATAGATTATTTAATCTATAGCAATATAATATCTCTTCTAAGCTCCTCATTTCTTTTGCATACATGTCACATATTAACTCACAAAGTAACAAGTCTGATGTCAGGTTCCTTTGAACCTGAGCAGTAGGAGATATTCCACAAGTCCATGTTCCACTTTATTCTGTTTTCAAAACAACAAAATCTGATTTAAAAAAAGTAAAAGAACAGTTGTAAAAGAACAACTGACCTACGTGTGTTCATATCAGTCCATAATGAGATCTCATCCTGTTTTAAGAGGTTTTTTATGGAACTACCTGTTGTTATTGTGCTATGATTAGACCTTCGTGTCCTCGGGTTTGTCGGTATGTACCTGGTATGTAGGTGAACTGGACCTCCTTGGCCACGGGTCTGATTTTCTGCTGCAGCTCCTGGTATCTGAAACACACCACCTTCCCTTTGAGGGTGGCCGCTAACAGCTCCTGCTCCCCGGCCTGACACAGCCCGTAGATGTTACTCTGCGACGGGAAGCGGCTGAAACTGTCCTCCACGAAGGGATACAGCTCACGGAGCATCCTGCAGGGTGAAGCTGGGCTCTCTGACTTTATCACAAAGGTGAACAGAGTAAAGCGTTCATGGTGGTTTGGTCGCTATCCCGCTCCTGGACTCTATTCACGATAGGGTCGAGATAAACTTTCGGCCATTCATTTAAAAACAACACATAAACAGCTGGTTTACTGTAGCGGCGCAGTCCGTGATAACGACGGTTGTATTTTAAAGACAAAAGTGAAAGTTTATCTCCGTTATTTTTCTGGCTGTTCCTAAATAACTTCCATGTATCCATGAACCATGCACAGAGGGAGCAAAACATCCGGGTTTGAGCGGAGTTGCGTTCATGATCATCGGATTTATTGAATTTAGTGCTCTTAAACATCCAGCCAGGTGGAAAATAAGGCTTGTTCAGTGTGTTCATATTAAAGACTACACCTCATATTTCATCCTATAAATTTATTTACTTATTTTTCCCTAATTTTATTTTTGCATTTGATTTTGTGACATTAAATTACACAAGACACCCGAGGCTCTGGAAGGCAGCACGCGGGTTTTCTTCTTCATGTTGTAAATTAATGACAGATTTGATTCATCACATATAGACTCCTGCCATCCACTGATTCCTGCTTTGTTTTTATACATATAAAACAGTTCACATTAAAGTGATTCTGTCATCAGTAAGTTGTTGCTATTAACATTTTCTGGTTGCATCTGTCTCTCCCTGCGTTTTCTCTTCTTTCATGCTTTTTATTTTCAGTCATTCATGACCCTGTCGAGCTTTAACCAAATAAAGAACATTATTTCTACAACGATGAAGATGAATTACAAAGCCTGCTATATCTCAGTGTTTAAACACAAGAGTCAAATATGATAATACAGATAGTTCTACAAGAGTAAAAGACTATAAAAAATATGCACTTAACTGAATAAAACATCACATTACGTGTGTTAAATTCATTGTAAACTCATCTTGTAACAGACAATGTCTATGGAAAATGTCTGTTTTTATTAGGGCAAGCTACTAAGTAACATTCATACACCACAGAGCAGCCTGTCACATTAAGGCATTTGTCCACCAGATGTCAGTGGAAACTCACTCATCAGGTTAAACTGACTGTAGAGAGAAACTGCATGTCACCCTCCTGCTGGTCAGCTTTACTCCTGAGGAGACACACGTTGGCTCAAGATAAGCAGCAACCCAGTTTACAGGCTGCTGGATTTACACTGATGTAAAGCAAATGTATGTGTCCAGTCCAGCGAAAAGTAATCTATTTTTAATATTTTTCCTCTTGAACTCGTAACTGCTGTGATGTCCTTCAGAAAAGACACAGGGCAAACTTCTTTAGGACTGCTGCATGATGGGAAATTCTGTGCTATGACCTGAAAAACAGGACGCTTGTGTTTCTGAGAAAATCATTCTCAAAGGGGGAAAAAAAATTATCCCATCTTGAAAGAGGGAGAAAAAATAATGATTTTTTTTGTACAAATTAAGAATGTAAATGAGCAAAATAGTGTCAAAGAAGACTTTTGGAGAAACCTACACTAAGTCAGTCCATTGCCAGGCTTTAAACTTTACCTAACACACACCCTGCCAGCCAGTGCTTTTCCCGTCTGACACAGTGAGTCTGAAAAACTCTGCCCGATTGTTTCCTCATAGGACTCTCACATCCTCATCGTCACCAAAGTCATAACAGCTCAAAATTCACTGACAGAATAAGACTGTGTGACATACGAGACTTACAACCACAGAGAAACACCATTTAAATTATGTGAAATTGAGGTGCAAACAAGGTAAAGATGAAGCAAGCAGACCTTTCTTTCACTGGATCCATCTCTAACCTTTAACACAATGAACTATTTGAGACACCAAATAAACATTATGGACAGTGTTGACACTCAGAGACCAGGCCAAGCTCTCTGACAAAACACCGGCTCTTCTGTCAGAAAATCCTGCATCTGAATAATCTGAAATTGGATTGATGTCAATCTTTAAACTTTACCAAAACAAAGACAACAAATAAAAATTCAATTCCAATGTGAAGGGGCCTATACTGGATTGTAATTTGTTTGATATATTGGTCCTCAGTAAGCTGCAGTGAAATATCACTATCTGATTACATACTCTGACCTCTCAGGTGATTACTGTTTACTCTGTACTCAGAAAACATAAACCTGGAATACTGAGAGGCTGGGAGCTGCATCCACAGAAGATCAACAACAACAATAACAGAGCTGTTTTGCAGCAGCTGCACACCACATCTCCTCGTGTAGAGAAGAACAGGTGGGTAGAGAAGTAGGCAAAGCTGCTAACACAGAACAAACATTTGATAATGTTTCTGTCCTGTGACCTGATAAAGAGTCAGTCATAAAACTAGAATATAACACATGGACATCTACAGGTATTCCTCTGGAGGTCAATTCTTGAGTTAAAATGGCCCAAACCTCAACTGAATCTATAAATTCAAATATTGTCACATTCACCTGTGAATACTGATGTGTATAAATAGGGGTAAAAAGAGGAATGTGTCTGAAAACAAAATTATGGGCAACAGTGTACCTGAAATACCAGTGAAGGGGTGTTGACCCTTAGAGGTCACTTGATGTCTGAAATCCTTTACCCCACATTACACATTTCTTACACCTGTTATTATTGGAGTAGATGCAAGGTGTAAAAGGTTGTTTAAGGTCAAAAAAGATTGTTGCATAAGATTTGTAATTCCTAACTAAGCCCTTATATCACTTTCAAAACCAATCTTTTCATGTTCAGTTTCAATGAAGAGCAGATTCATCACCAGCTGCTACTGTAATAAATATGACAGAGTTCACAGCAGCTGAATGTAGATAACTGATAACTCAAAAGATTTAGAATTTTGTTTAAAGTGAGTTACTGAGAAAACCAGTCACTAACATGAGCTCATAGTTAATATGAGGCAGTTCAAACTTTAGTTACTGCACCTTAACTGCAGAAGTGAAAGCATGAGTGGCACGACACAAGGATATCATTGCCAGCAGGTGAAAAACTTTTGACACCTTTGAGTTTTGTGCCATAACATCAAACACATAGTCTGTAGAGATTTTGACCCCACATTAACAATAACAGCAGCAGCAGCAGGAGTCTTGTGGCAATATTAATACCACAGGCCTCATAACCTGTTCACCAATTGTTGTTGTCGTCTGAGCATTTCACAGTGTGTGTTACAATGTCCAGTGTGAGTCGCTGGGGTGAAACAGAAGGAGGTGAGGCCCTGAGAGCTGCTGCTCCATATTGTGACACTTCAGAGGTGGCAGTGTGCTGCACCCCCACTTCTCCTAATACCACCTGCTAATCCATCTGCAGGATTACTGTCCACTGTAATCACTCATCCTCCACTCTGACACACCTCACCTCACACTGCAACTCCTGACTCATTACACACACACACACACGCACACACGCACGCACACGCACACGCACACACACACACACACGTGCGCTGTGGTTTTACATGGATGTAAAACCAGATTTACCATCATTTTGCATCTTTTCCAGTAATCAGTTATCTTTATTGATACACTCCCCTCACTGATGTAATCATAATGACTGTTTAGACTGTATTTATATGCTTCATGCAGACATGCAATGCCTTAAGCACTTTACAACACAGGGTTTAAAATGTTAGTATTAACAGAAATCAAAAGTGACAATAAAGTGTAACATTAAGTAAAATGCTTAATGTAATACTCTGTAACACTGAAAACAATAACAACAAAACCAATAGGAAAAATATATGAATAAAAAAAATACCAAAATACTGTAACAAAATACCATACCAAAAATACTGACAAGGTAGGTAGTACTACCACAAATTACAGTACAAACCAGGTTTTAAAGACAGGTCATAAATTTCTTTTTAAAAAAAGCCAAGTTTGATGGAAAGTAACTACATTTACTACAGTTCTTCTTAAACACAACTTTACCAGAGTTATATAAATATTGTATTTTTATTGCTTGTTTTTTTTTTTTTTTTTATTGGACCTAACTGTATATAATAGTTCCACCTCAGCCAAAAGTAAAATGCTGTTTATACACTGATGCATCAGTCTAATAAAACCAGTACTTTCACATTTTAGAATTTTGCACCTCACACAATGCGGCACCTGTGTCACACCAATTAACTACTTAAATGAATTATTTGAACACTTCTTTCAGACAGACAGTATTCCACGAACATCTAAAAGAAAGTCAGTGGAAGACTGGAGAGTTCTAGTTGGAACATAAAAGGAAAGGCAGTAGCTGATTTAAGAAGGTGCTGGGTTATGTAAGGCTGTGTTACTCTGACAAGTAAAAGGAGCCGTACTTTCTGAAAGGTTCTGGTATCCAGTGCAGTTTTAGGACCAAAATTCTGGATCATTCTGAACTGAGTATAATTTTCTTATAGACTGAAGTAGTCCAATATAAGGAGAACTGCAGTGATTTGAGTTGTAATGTATCAGCATGGATACATGAAGGAAAAAAAGATGTTTCCATAACAAATAAAAATTTAGGTCTCAAAATACTCCCACATCTACAACTCCTGTCCTTACCAGTTTGGAAAGAGTTAAACATTAAAAATTAAATACAGCTTCTCTCCTCCTAACTCTAACCTCCTCTACTGTCAATCCTACACTTACTAACTTAATTTTCTTCTCATTTAGTTTTCTTTTTTTTTTCCTCATTCAAATATTGATGTCTGGCAGGTAACAAGAGCACAGAGGGGCTGTGTGGTGATACAGAAATGCATCAAGGTCTCATCAGACCCTGGTGGAAGTGGCAGCTCCCCACAGGCCACATTTGTACAGGGTATGTGTGAATGAGTCAAATAGGTACAAGTGGTACATACTTTCTCTACAGCTGATGGGGAAACACTGGTGTTGCTGCCACCACCCACTTACACACTGTGCCATACAGAGTTAACAGTGAATAAAACAAATACTTCTGATGAAGAGACAGTGTCTCTTTGCTCAGAGAGCTTTAGGACACTTCAGTCCTTTGTTACCAGTTTTATGCAGTTTTGTAACACAGATGGTTGGAGTGAGGACATTATAAACAATTTCTTTTTACTTACTTTCTAATGGTGGTGGTCTGCTCATGGGATGGATCGTTTCTTTAATTGCTCTCTACACTGAAATGAATCAGTTGCTTTCATTACTATGATGTTAATTTTGCAGGAAGAGGGAAAATCTTTCTCCCCCTGAGCCTGTGGCCTCGTCCTCCAGGCCAAGAGGATCATGAGTGGTAATGAATTAACCTTAATTTAAACAGGGCAGTCACGGTGACATATGGACCGTTCTTCAAGTGAGCCGTGCAAAGGCACGATGCTTACATGTTAAAGTAACTGTATTATGTGTTATTTATTTCAGGTTGGAGTAGAAAATGTAAGGACGATGTTAGAGCTGGACATAAAAACCTGTCTGAATGCAAAACAAATAGGCAAGCTACTATATATATATATATATATATATATATATATATATATATAATGAAAAAAGTGAAGCCTGATGTGAAGGAATTAGAGTAGAAAAGGAAGGTAACTTAATTTATCTCCAGGCATGGGAAATTATCTAAATTTGATTTTCCTTTTGTTAACAGGACCGGGAGAACAGAAGATAATTTGATAATAAAGACTTGTAAATGAAAAGGAAAAAAAGGTCTGTTCTTTGTACCAGTTTGGCAAAAATTAAAAAGTCTGTGCTTCTTAGGCAGAAAACTGCAGTGTGATGGCCTCTCTTGCAGCCCTGCCAGTGGGGTAGTGTAGGGTGATGACCCCATCACCCTACACTACACCACATCAGGGGGTTGATGGCTCACAGTGTGCAGTTGCCATACCCTGCTCAAATCTATGGCACGGTGCGGACTCCCTGAAGATCCAGGATTCATGGACTGACCCAGGCCACATCACCTCAGTGCTGGTCACCATGCAGTGGTGGTCACAGGTCATCTGCAAAAACATGTGGGGTTAGCGGTGCTTCTATAAGAAAACAGCATAATAGTCAATGTAGCATCAATGTGCATTTGAAAGGACTCTATGGTGGAGAGAAAGACAGTCCAACTGTGACACCTGTGCTGGGTGAATATTTTCATAGGTCTTAAAAGCGAATTCAGTTTAATTACCCAGGCTACTGAATTTTCTGAATATCCTTATTTATCAGATAGATTGTGTCCTTTATTTATTCCCAAAGGGGACGTTTTGTTGTATGATCGGCTTCATTCTCAGATGGGAATGTGGGTTCAATCTATGTCACCAATCACTCTGGGGAACCCCGTGAAAGGAGCTGTATTTAATATACAACAGTATATATCACAGGGTCTACATTATTAATAGATCTAATAGTCACATAGGTTAATGTTCACCTGCTATGTCATAAAAGCCCTCTTCTATTGAGTGCATGGGCAAGTGGCCAGGGAACACAACAAAGGCATCCATTGGTTTTGTACGAGCATGATCGGCCTTATGAATTACTATGAAGACTGTTCTTACTCAGGTTCTCTGCATCACCTACAGAATACATAAAAATGACTGTAGTGAAATACCATGATGTGTAATCACGAACATAACCTGCTCTGGAGCAGTTTAGGTGTGCAGCATAAGTTACCATGTCAATGTACCCCGGTAAGAAGTGAGTCACCACCCTAACCCTGAAAACCCAGAGTTAAACCTGAGGTTACCTTGTGGTGAATCCTCTGAGGTCGTGGTCAGGAAGTTGCTGTCCAGTGATCACCATGCCAATGATTTTCTGCTCATCCACAAGACTCGTGTGTCACAGAGGTGGTTTGGAGCAATGAGGCCCCAGACTCAGACACACAGGCGAGTAGATGCAGTGAAGGAACTCCAGGCTTACAGGCCCATGGATGAACAAGCACACAGACAGGTCCAGACAACAGGAAACTACACTCAGGTAAAAGGCACAAAGGGAAACACACAGGAACATATACAGACAATCGGAACAAAGGGAGTCAACTGGTGTAAACTGGAAAAGGGAATGAGGTAGGGCTGATGAGAAGTGGGAACAGGTGTGTGAATGGGCGGAGCAGTCACCTGTTGAGAGAAGGAGGGAAAGTCCAAGGACATCTGATGGACATCTAGGGAAAGACAGGTCTGGAGAGATTAAGGGAAAAGCATGGCCAAGGAGAAGAGAGAAGGGGCTGGAGACAGGGCAGGGGGGGAACTGCGGAACAGGCTCATTGGCACAAAGTGTTAAAGGGCTATGTCTCCTCTGCTATGTTCCCTCTGCTTTGACATACACCTTAAAGCTGAAACTTGCAGAGTCCATTATCTTATTTCAAATATGCTGAAGCATGGAGCCTGAAGAACATGAAGAACGGAGAGTGTTTTTAGTTACTGCACCTGTTTTTGTTTTCTCAGTTACATTAATGGCTCACTTACATTAGTTGCTACCTGTGAACACTGTATTGAAAGGTCAGATATTTTGATGAAAAAATGAAATACATTAACAGTTACAAATGTTTGATATTAACGTTGTGAAATGAAATCATTCTGCACTGTAATGTAACAATACAGGTGTTCGGATGCTCACTGACAGGACATGTTAAATCTCAAGGTCATATTGAGCTCTCTGATGACTCAGCAAGCTGAAGGTACAAACATATTCACTATGTCATGGGTCTGAATCTCACTGTGGACCAGTGCCAAGCCCTTTCTCTGTCAGAGGACTGTCTCCTGAACTAGGGAAGGGCATGTTAGTGGTCCTGAAACCACAAAATAGCTGATCATTAAACATGATGCTTAGTGCAACAGACTTGAGTGTGTGTGTGTGTCCAGTGTGACAGTATGGAACTTCAACTGGTGAGTCCTAACTGGACTGGGAGGGGGTTGGTGGGCTGGTTAGTGCCGGTCTGTGCTGAGCTGCTGGTGGCACCTGGTTTGCACAGAGGAGATTACTACAGTGTGTGTCTGTGTGCGTGCGTGCATGCGTGCGTGCGTGTGTGTGCGTGTGTGGTGAGTGATTGGGGTTGACAGCAGCCTCTGTACTGCTGGCTGGCCTGCAGATTTAGCCGACCTGTTTTAGACACTGTAATCTGGATTAACTGCAGTAGTGTGTCAGTGGGGACGAGGAGCGGAGCCTTCCCCCCACCCTCTGCCCCTTCACCTGCTTCTCCCCCATCCCTCTCACATCCCCTCCCCTCCCTCTGTGTACCTGCTGGCCCTCCTCCCTCCTTCTCCCTCTGTCCACCTGACTAACATATTCTCCTTCTTATTTCCCATCTTCCCGGGTTGTTGGCCCATCTTCCCGGCCCACAACGTGTAGAGTTCAGGCTTAAAATAAAATGCTTGCTTGCATCATTCTGGATGTGTCTCCATGAGTCCAGCTTTAGGGGGGAAGGGCAGTCGGGCAGGGATTATATCAGCTCAGTCCTCTTCCCTACTTCCCTATTTACTGTTGCAGCTGCAGGACGAGCTGTTCCACTGTTGGGTGAAGATTGGATCATCATCATCAAAATCAAGTCGACATGATTGTTTTTAACAGATAAAATACGTCACAAAAAAGATGGTACTGATTTTAAAAAGATCCCACCTGACAATCCACATTTGGCCACTGATTACAATATTACTGCAATACAAGTGTAAAAAAAAAAAAAAAAAAGTCAATAACAGACACCAAAACTTGAAGAAAACATAATTTCTAAGTCATAATTTAAAAACTGTCTCAGTAAATTAGTTATAAAAAGTTTGTCAGCAGCTATCAGAGCTTGACATAAACCCAGAATGTGCTCTACAGTCACAGAGGTCCCTCTTTGTCACGATACATGCATACGTTTGTGTCTCAGTCTCTCCTGAGATACAGTCTCTCAGCACCAACAACTCTGTATTCCAGGAAAACAACGTGGGGCTGCAGGAACTGCATGTTTACCATATGTAAAACTGATGTTTCCAGTTGTAGGTTTCCATTAGATACAGCAGCTGTCTCCATGCTTTGAGTCCTCAGTCCAGGTAGCTCCTTCCTTCCACCATAGAGCCTTCCTGTCGCCACATTCTCTATCGTCTGATATTTTTCTTGTCTTTCTTTTTCCCCAGTCTACACAGAGACTCGTCCATTTCCCACTTCGTGTGGCTTTAGTTCTCTCCTGCCTCCTTTCCTGCTCCACCACTGAACGGATTGCTCTGTCTTTCCTGCCTTTATCTGGAGATAAGATACTTACTTTTCAGATAAAGCATATTATGATAAATCAAATGAGCTTTGTCGGTTTTGTGCATCTGGGTGTTTGTGTGCATGTGTGCGTGTTTATGTGTGTGTGTGCGTGGTTGCAGCATGTGTGTATGCAGCTGTTTTGGAGATAAATGTAATCTGTCAATTATGTGAGAATGTATGAACTGCAGCAGATGTGCAGCAGGTGCATTGATCATCGGAAGGAAAAGGGGGAAAGGAAAGAAGGATTCAAGGGAGGACAAAATGAGAACTGATGGGAAACTGACATTTTCAAAATAATTGTCACATAATTACAATAGAAATTCTTCTTGTTTTTATTTTTTCCACTCAATTAAATATATGAGAAAAATGAAATATTTCAAAAAAGAATGTTTTCTGAAAGGTAGATAATTTTTACATTTACATTTACTCATTTGAGAGACACTTTTTATCCTAAGTGACTTGCAACTGAGGGACAACATTCAAGCCTCAGTACAATAAGCTATTTGTTTAAAATATGGCAGTTATTCAGATTCATAATCAGCATCCAAAACTATTATTGTCATGGGTGTAGGCTGTATTTTTAAACCAATGTTGTTCATGAAAATATTTGCATTACTGAGGTTTGAACAACTTTCATTTAAAGCTTGTATCTGGGTTTTAATCCAGAGAAGGAAGGTTTATTCTTATCAGGGACACTAACTTACAACCTGATAGAGAACAAACTTTGTTTAAATACAGTTTGTCTTATTATGTAGCCTGCTGCAGTGGATATGTTACCTTATGTGTGTGTGTGTGTGTTTGTGTGTCTGTGTGCGTGTGTGCTCTTGTGGTGGGAGGGGTTTGCTGGAGCCACTTGCTCCCTCTAATTAGCAGCGTGTGCCGGTAAAGAAACTCAGTGGAGAGACCTCACCAAGGCGCAAAGGCATCCGGGGGCCACTTCACCTGTGTGATGACTTAACAGTGTGAAATCCGACTTGGAGAAGCAGTTTGGATGCTCAGTGCGCTGCAGTCTGCTCTGCTGCTGATCTGACAGACAATAAAAGCTGAAACTGAGGTAGATTTAAAAAAAAAAAAAACAACACTTCAGGTTTCTGTGGTGAACTCCGGTGCTTCCCGCTTCTCTCTGCAGCGGGTTGGTTCCGACGCATCGACTTGTTGCCCCAGCTGAGCTCTGAGGGGCCCCTCGGCCGTTGTGTTGCGTGTCCGACCTACAAGTCAGCGACAGGACTTAAAAGCCTGCTGTAAGGATGATGTCCTACATAAAGCAACCCCATTACACCATGAACGGGTTAAATTTGCCTGGCCCCGGAATGGATGTGCTTCACACAACCGTCGCTTATCCATGTAAGTATAAACTGAGACATATGCACACACATAAATATATGTATTCCTTATACTTGTTGGTTTTTACTTTTACGCATTTGTCTCCTTCTGTGTACTTTAAAGTATAATTTTCACCGCACATGATGCGTAAAAACGCGCAGGCTGATGCGTAACGCTGTATCCAAACGAAAAAGAAATTCGAATGTAAACAATTCGTTCCGTAATGAACTGAATAAAAAAATGTTGGATAATAATTATGAGACGGTAAAATGTGGCCTATTCTGTAATTATGACAGTTGCACTGATTCGAGAATTCCAGGGTAAGTTTCGTTACGGGGGATGATTTGATGAGAAGTTTATTTTTTAATTTTCACATTAGGCTCGTGTCGCAGATGTAGTGTATTAGATCCATTCTACCTATTTCGATGTTGAAACGCAACGTAATCTGTGCTCGCTCCTGGGTTCAGTGTCAGGAATGAGACTCGGCTTGACTTGTAGTTTTTCTTTTATGTTTTTCACTTTTTCCCTCAAGGCGTCTGAAATGTTCTCACGTCGCTGACACTCCGATAAATATAGACTGCCTGTAGATGGAGACACCTACTGCGCTAAATGCCAAATTCCCGTGACTGAATCTAATAATTTCTCACTGTACTTGTTCTGAAACAAATACACCTAGGCATCTGCGCACCGTGGAGGGCAGAAGGTAGACGTGTGACTTTGACTGTACAAACAATAGTTAAATGAATAAAATGTCACTGTTTGTCATTCTATGAGAAAGAAACGAACTCTGTAAAGAACCAGTGACTGTTATAATAATTTAATATGATGAGCAAATACCTTACACATACAGACAGTGGCTAATTGCACTGTGAGGTTTGTGCTCATATTCACAAACAGAGCTGGAAATCAACATGCACTGCCAAATGACCACTTAAATAACTGCCTTTCAAAATAAGATGCATATCATTCACATTAATTCTGACCTGTGCTCAAAATTCACGTCACCTCTCTGTCTCTCTGCCTGTAAAATAATCCCCCTCTCTGGGTCTCTTGGGTTTGCAGCTACACCCCGGAAGCAGCGCAGGGAGCGCACCACCTTCACCCGGACACAGCTGGACATCCTGGAGGCGCTGTTCTCCAAGACCCGCTACCCAGACATCTTCATGAGGGAGGAGGTGGCCCTCAAAATCAACCTGCCTGAGTCACGTGTGCAGGTACTGGAGAAGAAGGTTACAGCCATGATGGAGGCCGTATTACTCAGTGTTTGTGGGGTACACACAGTAAAGGGAACAAACCTCCTCTACAGAGGGAGTACAACAGCATATTTATCCTCTGTCCTCCATTCATGGTCCATCACTTCACTTACATAAGTCACACTTGTCCTTTCTCACCTCTGTTCATCACATCTCTAGTTATTTACATGTCATGCTAACATGTTAAGATCTTGTGCCTTTTTCTTTGCATCTCCAGGTCTGGTTTAAAAACCGCCGTGCCAAGTGTCGTCAGCAGCAGCAGCAGAGCAGCGGCCAATCCAAGCCCCGCCCTCCCAAGAAGAAGGCCTCTCCAGTCCAGGAGCCCAGCGCCCCAGATCCTGTTCCTAACCCATCTAGCTCCTACAGCCCCTCTTCTGCTCAGTCAGGCCCCAGCCTGGCGCCAAGCTCCAGCACTGGAAACACAGCTGTGTCCATCTGGAGCCCGGCCATCTCGCCCCTGCCCGACCCCCTGGCCTCCTCCTCGGCCCCTTGCATGCAGCGGCCCTCACCTTATCCTATGAGCTATGGCCAGCCGTCAGCTTACACCCAGGGCTATGCCAGCACCACCTCCTATTTCACCGGCTTGGACTGTAGCGCCTACCTGTCCCCCATGCACTCGCAGCTGTCAGGCACCGGAGGCGCGCTCAGCCCCATCACCGTGCCCTCAATGGGGGGCTCCTTAAGTCAGTCCCCAGCCTCGCTGTCCTCTCAGGGCTACAGCACAGCCTCCTCCCTGGGCTTCACCTCTGTTGACTGCCTGGACTACAAGGACCAGCAGGCCTGGAAACTGGGCTTCACCACAATGGACTGCCTGGACCACAAAGACCAAAACTCCTGGAAGTTCCAGGTGCTCTAGAGAGCGAGAAATGGGGAAGGGGGGGGGGGGGGGGGGGGGGGTTCATGTGTGTCAACATGTCAGGTGTGTCAGTGAGTCCCATTTGAGATAGTGTGAGGCAGTTCTGCCAGAGGACTTGTTGTCTGTGATTCTCAGTTTCTTGTTTGTAAGATTTTGTTTGATTTTCTAAAGGTGACCTCTGTAGATATTGCATTTTATTTGAAGGACTCTGGCGATGAGAGGACGCTGAGTGACAGTGACTGTCATCGTGTCTGTTGTCCTCTTCATGCTACGTTAAATAAGAGAACAAAAGCCTTTAAAGAGTTTGTAGGAAAAGCCTGGAGTCCTACGTATGGAAACACACTCAGCCATCTCTCCTTTTGACATGACTGTGTGACCCGGCCACATGAACACTACACTTGCTCATTTTGTTTTAAACCTGCATTACCACATTAGTGAAAAGAGAGCTGCTTTTATGTGAAGGGGCTCTCGAGTCTATAGGTCACTTCCTCTTTCAGGGTTGAGTTATTTTAAGCTATTTATTATTATGTTATTCTACACTTAAGTATGTAATTTGGTTGCGTTTAGGTCATTTTGAGCTTTTGTGTTGCGTATTACAGTGTTAGACCTTAGTGTTATCATTCTGATCTGTTAATGGAAAAAATTAGATCTTCTGTTTTAGTTGTGTGACATATTAAAGTGATTTATTCTTTACATTTTTGTGCAGTGATCATCATTGAGGCTCTGGGCTCTGAAATCAATCTGAGTTTGTGTTTGCAGGTTGGTAGCTTGATGGAGATTTGGCTGATTCTGATGCAGTTATAAACCGCTCCACCGTGAGTGTGGGTGAACAGGGTCAGTGTGAAGACTGGACACGGTGGAATGTGGATGTGGATGTGAAGTGGCCATGTTGTGGTTGGGTCTGGACCCGTCATGTTTGTCATATGGCCTGCATGGCTCTCACTGGCCCATCTTGGTTATTTTAGCTTATCTGATTCTGGGAGTGTCCCAATCCTCTTAGCCTCCCTTCAGCAATGCCCTAAGTGAATTAGTTAGGATTATTGCCCTATCCCCCTCTGTCTCTCTCTGTGTCTCACCCATCTCACCCACCTCGGCCTCTTCCTCCCCTGCCTTTCCTGGCTCTCTCCTCACTTTTTTCCTCCATCTTTTCTATCTTTGTCCATCTTTCTGTACTCTACAACTCTGCAGTATCTCTTCTCTCTCCCCCCTACTTTTTTTTTCCTCCCCTCAGGTCGCCTGCCTTTTGCCTCACTTCATTTGAATCTCACTTATCCTGTGCACGCCTAAAATTCTGAATCACTGACAACAGTTACATTGATTAAAGCCCTTTTACTACATTTCATTACCTCCGTTTCTCAGATATCTGTCTATCAGCTCAGTGGTTCCCCATCTTTCATCCCCTCCCAGACCCCACCCCCACCACTCTACCAATCTCCCCAACTCCTCTGACAACTTGGTAATCCTCACATGACCTGATTACTGCCATGCAAATTTAACTATGACATCAAATATGTGGAAATGTTTTATTGAAGTGTGTGCATTCTGTGTGTTGTGGGAGTTTGTGTTGAAGCAACAAGGATGGTCAGAGAGGACTGATGCACAACAAAGATATCTGAACACCCTGTCATGATCTCTGTGACATATTTTACCAAGTTCATAAAACTAAACTGAATTTAAAGTTTGTTGTTTTAGCTCAGTTGTCATTAGATGATCAATAAATCTAAGATAAAGTCTAAAGATTGTTGTTTAGAATCAGATTAAATTTGTGCAAGTGACAGAAATGGTTCTTAACAGCTAAAGTAATTTACAAGATTTAATGAAGAATCACTCCGGAGATATTTCTGATGAAATCTGATATATAAAAAAAAGAAAAACTAAATTTATATTTCTTATATGTAAATCATATCTGATCTCTGTTCTCACCATGTCACAAATTTCATTATTACAGCTTCAGCTCTGTTGCAGTGAGAGGAGTAAACGGGAAGCCAGAGTCATTTCAAAGCATTTTCCTGCACTCAACACTGACCTAATCCCACTCTGTGCTCGGTTTAATCCTCTGCCCTCCCTCCCCGTGGTGTGATTGGTTAATCCCTGTGTCTGTGCGCCCTGGTTGGTTAACCTCTCTTGGAGGGTGCAGAGCACTTGTAATCTTCCCCCTCAGCACTGAGAGTTTCAGACAGACATTTGTGCTGTAATCCCAGAGAGGAGCAGATGTGATGGGGGATGGACAGCGCTGAGCAGACCTTGAGGAAGGTGAACGCAGGAAAACAAAACCACAGCACAGTCTGAGAAGGAAACAGGCCAGGCCCCTATTTCCTTGAACTGACAATCAGTGCTTAAAAAAAGGAAAATGAAAGTAATTATTACAGGTCAAAGTCACACAGGTTTGATAACAGCTCGATTTCATTTCAAAGTAGAGGTAAATATCCAGCAGCTTGGATCACAGGGGCTGTAACAGAGAAGAGCAACACATGCTTTACATGTGCTTCACTGACCCAAATGGAATTTAGCTTCAGGTGTGGGCACTTCACCTGTACAGACAGTGATGTATCACGTGAGTAAAATATTGACAGACAGATTGAACACACTTGGAAAATCAGCACCTTACCGTTTGTTAAGTTACCAAAGTAACTTAACAAACAAACAGAACTGACCAATAAAGCAGCTTTTGATTACTGAGAGTCAGGTAGACTCTTAGATTTGGAATAAAGGGATAAATATACTGTAAACATGTTGATGCTGGTGTCCACACAAACAAAATTACAAGAGAATGTGTTGGAATTAATATGCTCATTATATTTTTAAAGTATTTTTAAATACTTTTTGGAATAAAACACAATTTTCCCTCTGAAATAAAGTGAAGTAGAAGTGTAAAGTAGAACAGAATTAAATTCTCAAGTACAAATACATCAGTACTGAAGCAGTGTGTGACTAAGTGTATTCAGTTACATCTGACCTGTGGTTTCTGTCATAAACAAAACATCTAACAATTATTTTCATAGAGGGAACAGTTCAGTTTTTCATATTCAGAAAAAAAATGTGAGATGTGAGTTTGTAATCATTCTTCACAAACTGCTCAAGGTGTGTGTAGAGTCTGCTCTGGTAGAAGCTCATCCACTAGAGGGCGATGACAACTCTCTCTGTGTTTCAGTTTCCTCTGAAGTAATTTTAACATTAGCGTAAGTCAGAACGACAATGACAGTCTTTACAACCATTAACACAAACATGAGAAATACATATCAAACATACTAAAAACTAATGAGCTTTAAGATTTTAAGATATGATATACAATGCTGCCTCTGAAAGACCATGGTAGAACATACAGAATACATGCTACAGACCTCAAGGGAGTATTACATGTTAAGAGTATGGGAGTTGCAGATCATTCGGACTCATGTCAGCCTCTGGATGTGAGCCACATGATTAATGATTGTAAAATGATCTCTTTGATACTTTCTCATCTGTGCTCTTCAGTTCAACCAGGTGGGATGAACTATCTTCAGAGAAAACTGTCTTTCACTGTAAACCACACAGCCACAGATACAGTTTACTGACACTCACAGCATGCGGTCTACTTGTAAGCGTAGGTTTACGTTATCTGTCAGTCCAACACTGACAGAATGACACACACCACTTGCAAATGTGTGAAACTATCGTAATTTTCAACATTAGTTCCCAGTGATTCATTACACAGAAGATAGACAGCTGGAGTCTGTGTAGTGTCTGTGGTTTAGCACCTTGTTAAAGGTTTCCCCCATGTGGCAGTTTAGTTCGAACACACTGTAAAAAAAAACTGCACTTTTTAACACTCGCATCCAACCTCCAGCCGTTCTTATGGAAAGCCACTGCAGCGTATAAAACTTCATAAAGCAAATAAATCACATCAGCTAGCACCACTTTGTTTAAACACCTATTTATTACCACCATAATATGAGAAATTTGGAAAATACAAAGATCAGCTTATTTATACGTCTGAAAATCTCGAGGAATAAGAAAAATATAAAAGAAAACAAATATGAGGTTATATTGTGTATCACAAATTTTGAGAAAGGGACAGATTATATGCTCAGATCTACAGAGAGTGCAGGACACAGACCCTAAACATGCAGAGTGTAACTTTCACTATAATGTCAATTCATACTGTTGTGACAAGTCTAATGCCTATCTGTGATGATAAAGATAGATAGATAGATAGATGGATAGATAGGTAGACGGAAGCATAATATGTGATGACTGATCTACAGTGAACAATTGAATAGAGGAGGAGATGGTAAACCATCGCCCCCGTGTGGCTGCCATTAGAATAGAAGTTGCCTTGGAAAAACAAAGAAGCCCTTCCTGATTTACTATAACAAATCAGATCACTGTAAAAAAAAAACAAACAAAAAAAAAAAAACAACAACTGACAACCATGTTGACAATATCAATTGATTCTTCTCTTGTTTTGATGATTTTGGAAGTGGTAAAGGAAGAGATGCTCATCCATGACTTATAATGCGTAAAAAAAATAGACACCATATCCACAACGATAATCAATACTTTTAAGCAACCAAGAGATTCTTGTTTGTTGAGTACAAGTGGTTTGGAAGATCAGAGCTCACACACCCACACAAACAGACCCACAGACCAGCATCCCCTCCCAGTGCAGATCACAGAGGTGAAGGAGGTGGACCGAAAAGGTACAGCTGGGAAGGAGGGGAGGAGGGTGTTCAGACGGGCAGAGGCCTTGGGACTAGTTTTAATAGCACCCTGCTGTGGAAGTTGCAGCTCCCCTTAAGCAGACTAGCCCCTCGACCACGTCCTTCTGCTTTGGCTCTGTTTGCCACACAAACTGCACCTGCTGGCCTCCCACCCCAGAGAAATGCAGGTGAGCTCAAGGGTGGGCTTCATGTTTTGAAGCTCCACCCAAACCCAGTGACGCCAGTTTGATCATGTGTGCACGTTTGCGTCTGATCTGCTAAACCTATTACATGCACGAAAAAAGGTACCCTAAACATTTGGTGAAGACGAAAATCTATGAGAGACCAGACTTCAACATATTTCTATCTCTTCATAATCAGGCTTACTCTAAAGTCTACTGAGAAGCTGGGCAGGCCGGGGAGGGAGGGTGACGGGGACGGGTGGAGGTGGGTGTTTGGGGGAGGATGAAGGGAGGAGGGAGGGCAGGGACAGGTAAAGAAAAACAAGACAGAGGTGAAACATTAGGCTTGCTGTCTAAGCGCGCTCTCCGCGGATGCGGCGTGCCAGCTGGATGTCTTTGGGCATGATGGTGACACGCTTGGCATGGATGGCACACAGGTTAGTGTCCTCGAAGAGACCCACCAGGTACGCCTCGCTGGCCTCCTGCAGGGAGGAGGGACAACACATATCAGCAGGAGACTTGTGTCAGTTTTGAAAATCCCACCAATGTGTATTTATTCATATGTTTTGCACACACACACCTGCAGGGCTCCAATGGCGGCGCTCTGGAAACGCAGGTCAGTCTTGAAGTCCTGAGCGATCTCCCTCACCAGGCGCTGGAATGGCAGCTTACGGATCAGCAGCTCAGTGGACTTCTGGTACCGACGGATCTCTCTCAAAGCCACGGTACCGGGCCTGAAACACACAACCAAGATCTGGCTCAATACACCATTTTGACTGTTATCTGTGTATATATTAAATTACACGGATAACTAAACAGCTGTGTGTGACATATGACAACAAAAAAGTGTGCATTATTCACAGTTTCCCCAAGACTGATCTACGCTGCTGGAACTAAGCTGAACAGGTTAGATATTATCCTCCAAAAGAAATAATACTTTTGTTTGACATTTAGTTTTGTCGCTTTTTTAAAATGTCCCCTAAAACTTTTAACTCTGATCCATGCCGTTTACCTGCCCTCGTTACAAAGGACACACTCAAACTGTGGGCAGCTCAACAAATAACAAATAAATCTGCTCATAAAACCAAACACACAACCTCAGAGCTGCACTGTAGAGATGTGAATGTAGACAAGTTTAAGGCTGACACTTAAACACGTGTTTCATTTAGTGCAAACATGAGGTTTTAACAAATCAAGGTATCAAGACATGAAGCTCATCTTGATAAAGATGCCTCAGCTGCCATTTATCTGAATAAAAACATGTCAGACAAATGGAAATCCATGTATTACCTGTAACGATGGGGCTTCTTCACACCACCAGTGGAGGGGGCGCTCTTTCGGGCAGCCTTGGTGGCCAGCTGCTTACGAGGAGCTTTTCCTCCAGTGGACTTACGGGCAGTCTGCTTGGTACGAGCCATTACGACAAAGTATCACCTGAGAGGAACATTGGAAAAAGATAAATTATACACAGCACTACATATTTTAGAGCAGCAGGTTTGTACACACTCAAAGCAGACTAAGCTAACAGTCTGGTGACCTCTCAGTGTAAACGCAGCACTTTAATAATAACCTTGTGCAAAATGTTTAGCCTAAATGTGAACACTTATATGTTTGGAGCCTAGAAACTGACAAAAAGAAGTAAAATGTTGCCAGACAAGTCAAAAATACAACTTAATGCATCAATAAATAATAAAAGAAACAAATATAAACTTATACTTTTACTGCCAAACAGCTGATAAACATAAATTACAACTTAATTAATGAGACTCTTCTAACTGTCTTTGACCAGCTCATTTAAATTTTTCATATATTTCTGACTCATCTGATACCCTTTCTTTGCCTTTAGTGGGTTTGGGGACTCCACGTGTAGGTTTTAGTGGTGCACGACATTACAGTATTTAGAGAACTTTGCTTGTTATTTATTTTCATTATTTGCTCCTGCAATGGCCCAAATATCTTTATGAGAATCACTTGAGTCTCTTCTTAATTTTCGGTTTTCATTTACTCTGCAGAGTAAATGTTTTGTTTTCTCTCCTCTAGCTCTGATCAGTCTTATTTGGGCCACCTGGGAAAACTCCTCCGCTTTGGCAGCTGCACAAACACACCGTCCTGAACCAATCCAGACGCTGTAGACCCGCAGCCACACCAATCACACTGTCTAACAGGTCATCACTCTGAAATACACCAATCCGCTGCGTCCCTGTCGTACGTAAGGACCAATGGAATTTTAGTCTGCAGGGTTTTAGGGCGGGACGAGCTGTCTTAGCCCCGCCTCATACCGCAAGATTATGGCCGCAGACTCAAACGAAGCTATCAACATACAGGCAGTGTGCGCGACGTAAACTTTGACATTTTCCCACAAAAACACAAAACATGTGCACACAAGACTAGCAACAAAACGTAGGAGACAAGTGTCGCTATCTAAAAACCGCCACAGGCGTGTGAAGCGATGTTGTATTAAAGCGAAGCAGCGACGGAGAAACCGTCACTGAAAGTGGAGCAGATATTTGGGCAGTGGAAGTACTGAGCCGTTCTTCGCTCTGCCTGGGCATCGGGGCAGCTGCTTTTTCTTCTCATTACAGCGTCGAAATAACACGCGATTTCAGCAGTAAAACAACTTCATCTCTCTAAATTTCTTCACAAAACGGCGAATAGTATTCTGTGGTTTAAAAAAGTATGAGAAAATTTGGCTTACCGAGGGTGAATTTAACGCCTTTTCTTCGCAAGAATACAAGTGTGTTGTGCTTGTCTGGCAGTGTCAGATATTTACTATCTCTCACACAATGGAAGCAGAGAGAGCAGGAGCAAAATGGCGGCCGTGTCAATCATCTGTCTCCCATAATGCAACTGCCAACATTTGTAAACATTGTAGCTGCATTTTGTTCTGCTGGGACTTTTAGTGCCCGTTTGGTTTTCAATGCAACGAGACAATATCGTAACAATACAAAGTATCGCTTTATTATTATTATTATTATTATTACTATTATTATTATTGTTATTATTATTATTATTATTATTATTATTATTATTATTATTATTATTATTGTTATTGTGTTATTTTTTTAGTTGTCAATAACTGTCGTTTTTTGACGACCGTGTCTTCACCGTTTATATACAAATCACACCTCAGAACGGGAACAAAAAACTAATCTTTAAAAACAATGAGGCACATGAAATGAGCATACGGTATACGACTCTAGAGAGAAGACAGGACTATATAGAGCTAATTAACTTTTTCATAAACATACGAGACAATGAACTTACAGATCATTTTTACCAGCGGTGGAAAGTAACTAAGTACATTTACTCAAGTACTGCACTTCAGTACAGTTTGGAGGTTTGCTTCAGTCATTTCATTTTATGCAACATTATACTTAGGCTCCTCCATTTTTCTGAGACAATGCCAACATTAATGTATCAATAATTAAAATACTTTGATTTAATATATATTATTCTGAAATGAGCCATTCTGCATAATGAGTACTTTGGGACTATTTGTGAGAGTATTTTTATGCTAATATTTTTGCACTTTTACTAAAATTGAGAATGCAGTACATTTACTTTAGTTAAGTAAAAAAATTGAGCACTTTTTCCACCACTGATTTTCATGTAATACGTTTTTAGTTTTATGTTCAGTATACATTTTAGACTGAAAGAAAAAAATAGTTGAGTATAAATAGTAGATTAGTAAGACGTTCAATTCAACAAGATCTTGCGAGTGGGGGAACATTTCCCAATTTAAACATCCAGCTCTGTATGTCTTTTTAAAATGCATGTCTACAGACTGACAGAGCAGCACTATTCTTCTTTCAAAGATCAAAAAAGACCAGAAAACATAAAGATCCAACTCAGACTTATATGTCTGATGTAAAACAGCATCAGTCATAGATGTATTACAACTATGACACATCAGTGTCACAAAATCTGATATTTATCAAGCGAACTGGTGTTTTACCTCCCTGCTCGCCCTATTGACCATGAGCTAAAACAGAAAGGAGGGTAAACATATTTAGTTGCAACACATGAGCTCAGGGCTGCGTGTCAACTCCATGATCAAAGGTTATGATCTTCTGATGGCATCATAGTATTTACACATACTCCAGTTCAAGTAGATGTGATTTAAGCATCCATGCTGTGATCAGTCATTCTGGCATACGTCAAGCTCCAACACTGACGCTGGAAAACTACTTTGATTCATAACCAACCTTCATGTTTTGATGAATGTTTGACTCATCTGTTTAGTGTACTCACATCATCGCATTAGGAATCAACCTGTAAGATGCCAATTCATTGTGTTAGTAGTTTAGCTTCAAAAACCTCTGCTGCTGTAGATGCTTTCTCTTGCATCTCTCACCTCAGAGCAACATTGTTAGTACAACAGGATGTCAATCAAAACGTTTCCTCCAGTATGTCATGAATCATTTATTGCCTCAAAGGGGAATTCCACCAAAATGCATTTAGATTATGTAGTAAACAATTCATTGATCCCTATAGAGAACTTTTCCTGTCACTGTGATCACAGGGAGGTCGGAGTCAGCAGCCATGGCGCTGGGAAGAACTCAAGGTCCTGCTCATGAACTCTTCAGCAGGATGGATGTTGGTCTCAATTATGTATATGCACTATAATAACAATTATACTTGCAGATGCTGTTCTTACCACCCCTTGTTTTTATCCTTTAATTAGTAGGCAGTAGGAGGGGAAAGCAAGCTGAAACAGGTGAGTGTTGAAAGAGATCATCAAGGTAGGGAGGAGTTATGTTACTCAGGAGCATTTTATAGTTGATCCAAAATTTGACTAGGAGCCAGTGGAGGTTATTGAGAACTGGAGAGATGGTGGTCATTGGTGACTTCAGTGAGGTCTGCTTCAGTGCTGTGTTTTGGGGTAGAATCCAGATTGAGATGGTTCATATAGACTGTCTGATCCCATAATCTGTAATTCTTGTTAAGACACAGAAAGATGTGTCAGCGTATATTTTTCCACCAATGTTAAAAAAAAAAAAAAACAGGCATTCTGGGCAGAGGAAGGATCTTCAAGTTAACACGCTGAGCACTTCATTTTCTCAAAGCAGCACTCCACGATCAAGTCCCTCTACTGTGACCAGTAATTACTTAGTATAAACTCTGGACTCTCAATCAAAGATATTTCAAAGACATTTCTTTTAACCTCCTCTGTAGCTGATTGAGAGCCCTTCATATAGCTGAGAACACACGAGGCTACTCTGTTATGGCAACTACTCATTAGTGTTTCCTGCAGTAGACTTTGTTGTCAGTTTTTAATTTCATCGTTCAAGAAACTGTCAGACTGACTCAAGCAGAGGTGTATTAGAAACATAATGCACATATTATAGCACATGGATTATAGCGGTTCCTGAACGGTTTTATTTATTTCATATCTAACTTTAGATACCTCTAGTTTGAGACAAGAGTGTTTTCACATTCAAGTACACAGTGCCTTACTTCAACACCCCATCTGAAAAGGTAGAGGCTTTAGATAAGGCAAGAGGAGCAAAACCTGCAAGCGATATAGAGTTCAAACAGATACAGAGTACAACCTGGATTTAGACATATCTGAAACATATTGTAATCCTTCCACTACAGTGAACCAAATGGGCATGTTGTATAATACCAGATGAATGTACTACACATTGAATTTCAGCCTGAAAAAAACGGCCCCAGATATCTTTAAAAAAAAAATTTCCCTCCCTCATTGTTTTAAATTTGGAACCAGTGAGGCGATATAAAACTAAATAACCCCAGCAGGTCACCTGCCAACCCTGAACTGTCAAGAATCATCAAAAGTGATCTTAAATCATCTAACTATCACAATGTTTGTGCAGTATGACAATGGGCTTGTATGACAATGGCAGTAAACAAAAGAAGGTCTGTGGGAACAGAATTTAAGGCTCGTCACCAAGTTGTTTTTTTCCACAAAGCAGCAGCAACATGTTCCTCACCACGCTGTTTGACAGGACACTGTTCTCAGCTCTGTTCAGTTAGTCCAGTTCATGAAAGTACCTTGAATGTGATGATAAAAGAAAATAAAAACAACCTCTTACACATCTGCTTACACATCTAGAGCTACAACACGCATACATCCATCTTCCCCTCTTTGTCCCGTTATGTGCAACAACTGCGCCAAGTCATTTGGTCCCTCTTCCACTGAAGAACAGACAAGTACCGAAACATTCCATTAGAAGTCATTGAAATCTGTTTATAGCAAAGTTACGTAAAGATGGCACAGTCACAGAGAAAATAAGACATTGATAACCACTATATTAACTGAAAGTAACCCACTGCAGCTCCTTATCAAACCTCGCACTCACCTGGATTCTTGAAGACACACACATGGACACACTGTGCCGCCTACTTGTGTACATATTAGCAGAGGGAAGGCGTGATGACCTACATGTTTCCTCCTTCAGTAACTTGTGCTGTAACATCCAGAAAGAACGCAATGGATAGTGAACTACACAGAACTGTTCTGTAAGAGATAGAGTGCATGCATTTCTAAAATGCAAACCTTAATCCAAGTTGATGCTCATACCCAGCGCCACACCTAAATAAAAACAAAATATAACTAAAAATCCCTTTTTACTACTGATTCTATTCTCATATATATATATATATATATATATATATAGTATATATATATATTTTACATTTTTGTGGTTCCTGTTGAAAGTACCTTACGTCTTTCATATCATATACAATAATGACTGGCTACTGTCTCAATCAGTCACAATAATATGACCTCTTAGACAGTAATTTCAGGTACATTCAGGACTTTCTGTAAAAAGTCTTAGAATTTTCTTTACAATTCATTAAAAACACAGAGGAGCAAAAATATTGGTGATACGACAGTCCACTGTCCTGCAGAGGCTGCTCAACCGAAGCTCACTAGAGTCTTTCTTCAACACAGCTAAGGATAATTTCACGCGCCCCCTCCCCTCCCCCAAATGCTTCATTCTGTATGTATCTCTGTCTCTGGCCTCTGCATAGCCAGGTCAGTCTGGATAAAGGCTCCCTGCCCCAGTGCTGTGGAGTACGCTCTGTTGCTGTGGCTCACTGAGAATCCCGGGGCAGGAAAGGAGCTGGAGCCTCCACGTTTTTGAACAGGGGCCTGAGGCTGAGGTACTGGGTGGTAATCGTCCAAGTTATCATAGTGGGACTGCACCGTTTTAGTGCTGTGTTTCTGATACGAGTAGTCTCTGTCCAGGTCAGGTTTGCCCTGGTTGTAGTGCTGCTGCTCTCGGACACTGTGTGATCGCTCTGGTTTGGAGCGGGAGAGTTGTTCCCTGGGAGCTGATGGCTGGTCGTCTGTATTGTGGTAGCCGCTCGATGCTTTCGTTTTACTCTGGTGGTGGTCAGAATCAGGGCACTCGTAGCGTGGTTGGAAGTTCCTCTTGTTGGGATACTCTTGCTGCCAGTGTTTAGACCTGTTGCCGTCTCCACCCAGCTTGTCGTCTCCAGACTCGTACTTGGCCTCATGTCGGCCGCTCTCCTGCGGATGGGAGAGGCTGTGGCTCAGAGTAGCAGGAAGGGAGTGAGAAGATTGGCATTTTTTGGAACTGCTTTGCTTGGAAAGTCCATCCGACTTGTCACCGACCACACTGCCCTGGACATGCTTATCAGTCTCCATGTACATGAGGACGTCAGGGTCTGACACCATGTGTCTTGGGAGGTAGCGCCCATCTTTGCTCTCAGCTGCAACCAGCACAGCTTTACCTGGGTCAGATTTACTGCGCAGGTGCAGGGTTTCATAGCCTGATATATCTGCTGGTGTGAACAAACCGACATTGTCATACTGAGAGAGGACGGGACCTTTAATCCTCTGTCTGGCCCTGCTCTCCCTGCGGATGGAGTGCATGCGGAGCCTTTCTGACTCTTCGGGGTCCCAAGAAAGGTAAGCAGCAGCTTCCTTGGTCCCGTGGTTGGGGGGCATGTCCCTGCTCACAAAGCTGTGCTCCTTCCCAGGTGGGAGAATGTGGCGAGCGAGGTAGTGGTACCCAGTCGCCTTTCCACCCGGTCGGCCAGCGACAGCTCCTGGATCTCGGCTGCCATAGGAGTGGAAGTGCCGGAGTCGGATGGTGCCGTAAGGGTCAATGTCATAGTAAGGTGCCTCCAAAGGGCCTGAACCAGAATACGGACTGTAGCGGTACTGGACCCGCCCATTCTCAAAGTAAGGCTGCAGCTGGGTGACGTGGTAGTCGGCTTGTGAGGACTGCTGCGGGGGCTGCTGGTAGGCTTTGCACTGGTACATGGGCCGGTGGTAGAAGAACATTTCATCGTCTGGAGGAACCTCAGTCCTTTGGATGGGCACCGAGCGGACAGCGGAAGGAACATGGAGCGAGTGCACTCTGCGAATGGTAGGATAGCCGTGCGTTCTGTCGTGGCTATAACCCTGATGCCCTGGCCCAGGAGACACGAACACACTCCGGGGGTTTCCCCTGGACTTTATGGAGTGGTGGTAGGACCTAGGGCCTAAAGTGCTGTATCTGTTGTCTACTCGGGCGCTGTAAGGTATCTGAGGCTCAGACTTGGACACATAGGAGAGGTGAGGGGGGACACTGTCAGGCCGATAGTGGTGTGGCATGGACTGCGGGCCCAGAGCAACAGGCCTCTGGTGGTAGTATGCAGCTCCTGAAGGTTCAATTAAAACTGGTTCTCCTTTAGCATGGTACAGGTAGGCTGGCTGGTGCATGGAAGATTTACGAGGAGAAGGAGGATGATGAGGCAGAGCATCCTCCAGATGGCCAGGCGTGTGGGCCTCATCCAAGATGTGATAGGAGGCTTCACTTTGGCTGAGAGCTGCCGTGGCCAGTTTGCTCTCAATGGTGCGGACGGGAGGGGCTGGAGGTTTGGGTATGTATGAGTCGTGGTACTTTGCAGACTCTGTACAAGGCTGTACCGGCTTAATGGCTTCCCAAGGCTTCTCCAGAGGCTCGGCAGAGGTGGGGGCCACTTTTGCACTGGCCTTTGAGAGTGTCTGGGGTTGAGGTTGGACTTGTGTCTGGGACTGCACATGGGGCTGTGGCTGTGGATGAGACTGTGTCTGAGGTTGAGGCTGTGTTGGAAGTTGAGGCTGTATCTGAGTTTGTGTTGGATGCTGGGGCAGTGAGACGGTCTGCTTTTTGGGCTTCTGAGCTGTCGGAGGCGGCTGTTCTGATGGTTGTGGAAGGACTGGGGCCGGTGCAGCGTCCTCTGCTTTGACCTGAGTAAAACACAACAAAACAGACCCTTATTTACAGCATGCACCTCGGCTAGGTGCTGTCCAGTGCAACCAGTCTGCTTACGGGGCTGTTTCGCCAGCAGCATGCCATACAATCATAATGTCTATAGTTTAACATCTTTTAGTTTTTTACACCCTTCTCTTCCCCACTGATAGTGGTGCTTTTTGTTTAAGCCATGTTTGGCTTTTTGGATTTAAAAGACAGCAGTGTGTTAAGAAGAATAAAACTTGTAACTCAAAACACATTAAGGACATCAGTGATACTGACAGCAAGGACTAAGTTACCCCCTAAAGAGGGTAAAAACTCCATGGTAAAAGTACATATGTAGTATTCTTGATGTTTCCTGTCTTATTATTAGATAACAGTTTCCTGGCTTTTCCTGGCAGGGCAGTATCAGCTTATAATGATCCTTAATAATACATAAGTACCAATCTACATCATGAAACCAGTAGGATCTATATGACACTTACCTCAGGAACAGGCTGTGGTAAGACTACAGTGTCTTTACAGTTGCCACTGGGTGTGGTTGCTGGAGTGGAACTGGACGAGCTGGTATGGACTGGGACCTGTCCAGTAACAGGATGCTGCCTTTCTGGACTTTTCCTGGTTGGAGAGGTCAGGCTGACTGAGCTAGAGAGCGGGGCACACTTGTAAAGAGGAGTGTCTGGTGGGGTAGAGTCTGTGTGTGGCTGTGCACCAGGTGGACTTCTGGAGGACTTGGTGCTGTCTGATGGTTTGGTAACCATGCTGGTTAACTCTAGCGGCTGCAGTTTGACTGGAGGACTGGAAGTGGAGGGATAAGATGAGGCTGTGGTGACAGTTGGAGCTGTGCCGTTTGGTGTTGGGGAACTTCCTGGTTCAGCTCTCTCTTCGGAGGAAGCCTGGAATTGTGGGACAAGTGCACGTGGCAAGTCCTGGAAGATAGAGGCCTCCTGTGGCTGCAGAGAGGACACTGGTGTTGGGGGCTCAGAGGAACGTGACTGAGACTGGGTGGAGACCTGCTGGGCAGACTCAGCGAGGGCCAGGGCCAACATGCGGGCAGCATTTTTAGGAGGGGGAGGAGGAGGAGGGGCAGAAGTGGGAGCTGTAGAGCTGAGGGAATGAGAGGTGAGGTCCTTTGAAGAGTCCGGAGTTATGACTCCTATCAGGGACACAAAAACACAAGGGATCTACAGTTGAAGAATGAATAACCAAGAAAAGTAGGTGAAGTAAAGAAGTGACAGAAGGCAGGCAGGTCTCAAGGTGCTTCAAGAGTGGGAAAGAGGGGAAGAGTTAAGAGTGGAGCTCAGGAATCATATTATAAACATTTATTTAAAGATGAAATTCATGCAACCCTAGGAAACTAAACCTAGAAAAAGTTGACTGCACCATTTCTTACAATATTATAATTCTAAACACTGTAAATACAACAGTGACAAGCAACAACATGGCAAAAAACTACACAGTGAAAAAAAAGCTCATCCTCTGCTCCTTACCTTGGTGCTCTTGGCTGCTGGCAGCTGGTGCCTGCCGTACGCTGTCCTCTCCCTTCAGCTCTCGACTGTCCACGCTGTCAAAGGCTGCCAGCTTAGAGTGCAGCTCCATTTGGAAAGCTTCACTTAGCGTCGGCTCAGCTGCCCTCAGCAGCACGCTGCCCATCAGGGGAGGAGAGTCCTTGGGTATTACAGGAGGAGATAATGGTTGTGGAGGGACAGTCTGTCCAGTTATATTCTTGTCAGGCATCTCTGTAGAGAAAAGCTCTGAAGTGGCAAAAGGTGTCAAACTAGTGGCCCCGCCACATTTAATAGGCGACACAGCCTGCGTAGGTTTATCAGTGTAAGAATAGGAAGTGGTCAGTTTCTTGCTTTCCACCTTCTCTCCTGCACCAGAACTGAAGTCTGTGGAAAACAAGGGGGAGGTCACGCTGCCCAGGAAGGAGGCAGAGATGTCAGAGCCATTGGTCTTGCCACAGATGCTGCCGGGGCTCCTCTTTAATGTGGAGGCCTCTGCACCGGCTGGTGAGTCATCGAGGGGGAAGGCATAGGAGGTGTCAGGGAGACTGCACTGGAAAGACATGGGGTCAAAGTCCAAGGAGGCCATGCCAATGTCTGGCGGGCTGAGGTCCACATCTTCACCCGCCGAGCGGGGAGGTGAGATGAGAGCAGGCACACAGATGGGCCCGTCGTCACCGTCACTGTCCTCTGTGGCGTTCAGGTTGTCGTAGGAGTTGCAGTGCTGCCGGCTGTCCAGCAGCTCGCCGTTAAAGGAGGCCGACAGGGCATCGCTGCTGGAGCGCGGCCTCCGAGGACGGTACACCTTGGACTCTCCTGAGGAGGGAAAAAAATGTAATAAGAGACAATTCACTCCAAAGGCTGTATGTGTAACAGAAGGTTACACTGTAGGGCAACACACTATGGGCAGAATGAACTGACTGAGCTCATTATACTGAGGCAAAGTGAACGGGAAGACACAAATAATTACCCTCAACATTATGCAGGGAGCTCAGTGACTCCTCACTTTTGGCTGATCTTAATGTCGCTGTGTCTCCTCTGCCTCCTGAAACATGAAGATTAACAGGAATCAGTTTTCTTGCTTAGTTAAGCTCTTCTCAATTCACAGTTGTACGTTGTGTATGACTATCTTCATTCCACTTGCAGAGGCAGGACTCACCAGCAAGAGCCATAGCTTTTAGCTCATTAGGCTCACTGGGATTGCGGTGAAGCTTACGCTTGGACATGGAAGAAGACTTGCCCAGGTTGAAGAAAGAACGCCAACTACCCACAGGAGACTTCTTGGATTTTATAGGAGGCCTCTTCCTATGATTAAAAAAGGTGGCGGAAAAGCAGGCAGCAAGCAGTTAGTTTCACTAATTTACAAACAAAATAATCAGTTGTAATCATGTCATCTTCATTTTCAATTTGCATCTGTCCAGGTCTGAAGTTAGAGACAATCAGGGACAGTAGGAGCAAATTAAGTTTGCCCGCAGTCTTACCAGCAACCAGCAGAGGGAGACACATTCCAGCATTCAAATTTCCAAATAACATTAATGCATATTTTTTGCAACAAACTCTACAGTCAATATTCTTTGTAAATGTCTGTGTCTCTATCTGTGTGTCTAAATTTACATTTTATATTAATTGGTGTTATGATGATGCTGTCATCAGGAAGAGGAGTTAACAAACCTCTCGGTGGGAAACTCGATGACGGTGTGAAATTTGCCCTGCAGGGCAGCTGGACCTTCGCCCACCTCGATGTACTTGCTGTCTTCAGTGACCGGAGAGTTGATCTGAGCCTGAGTCCTGGCCTGGGCCTCTTCCAGACTCAGAAGTTTTGTGGAGGGTGATGAAACCAGCAGCGACTTGGGCCGTGACAGTGAGTTGTGACCTGTTAAAGTGGAAGCAAGCAGGAGAACAGCAATAAAAGGTAAGCCAGAAGCAGAATGACCATTTGTGCAGAGGTCTTATTGATTTAAAGTCTGAACGTACCTGCTCCCTCTCGTATTAGTGTGCTGAGTTTAGTGCTAAAGAGAACATCCACATGGTTAAGGATGAACTCCACCACCACTGACTGGATTCTGACTTCCATAAAGGCTGCTGTGCCACTGAAGCATGCAGATTCAATCTGTTTTGACCTGAGAGGACCATGGAAAAACAACAGTGAAAAGGGAAGAGGTTAAGTTTGGTTTAACAATGGGATCCAAAAAAAAGTCTATAAAGTTACTGAATCAAATTCTGTTCACCTGATTATATTTAAGTGGTTGGGTTTATAGGTACATAACTTATATAAATGGAAGCATTTCCATCATTTGATGGTGTGCATTGTGTGTGTGTGTGTGTGTGTGTTTAAATCCTTCAGCTCAGGCAGAATGACTCATTTAAAGCAGGTACTTTCTGCTGCACAGGGCCCATTATCACAGCTGATTCACGTCTGAGGTGTTGTTAATGTGAGTGGTATAGAACAAATCCACAGAAACTTAACTACATATACATCAAACTGAAAAGATCTTCACAATTACTCTGTTATAAAAAATCACTTAAGTAAATAACAGAGAACTTAAAAGAAATTACAGTCAGTCAAGGCAGCTTTTATTCACATACGAAGAACGCTCCACAGAGCAGGACGGCATCTCACCTCAGCAGGTTGGGAGCCCAGACGATGGCCAGGTTCTTGCTGTGCATGTTGGTGATGTAGCTGAACGTTGCCAGGTGGGACAGGTGTCTCATGAGGAACTCCAGGGTCCTAAGAATTCAACATTCATTTATTCAGATTTAAATGGGTTTCGCTAGTGATGTGCAGACTAATGGCCATGAAAGAGCTACTTCTTCAGAGCATCAATATTTCACTCCGTGCTCAAATCTACAGGGAATGTCACTTAGAAATCTGCATTTATGTGCTTTCACAAAGGACAAGAAAAATTAGCTCATCTTCACCAATATAAAAGTCATCTGGGACCCATTAAATGATTCCATTCTATGCAGGGTGGGCCGACAAAAACCCTTCAATTTAACACGAAAAGAGACACACACACACACACACACACACACACACACACACACACACACACACACACACACACACACACACACACACACACACACGACTGATGTGAATGCACATCCGTAATCCGGCAGTTACTAGGCCTGCCAACGGGGGGCAGTGTGCCTCCACACCGACCTGTAATGCGGCGGAGGAAGCTGCTGGATGACATCATGGATTTTGATGAGTCGTTCTTCATCCGTTGCTGCTGATACAGCCTCCTTCAGCGTCAAAACAAAGCAAGAGATGATGAGATAGGGAGAGGATAAGATAGGGAGAGGGAGGTAAATAGCGGGATGCGTCGCTGTATCAAAGTTAAGCTCATTCACTTGTCACCCCAGGTTCACACTGCTACATGCAACATGGAGGCGACATCAGTCCCCCACCCGTCCAACCCCACTCCCCCTCTCCTCTCCCCAGCTGCCATAACAACCAGCAAACATTTACTTCATCCTCAGGGACAGCTCTGTTGTACTTGGAGAAGGTTTTTTTTTATTCCAAGTCACACAGAGAGTGGTTTGCTGCATTTGTAATGACAGGGTGTGTCATGTGCAATGCTATTATTTTTGGGGGGTGTCAGCCCTTCACTGCTAAGATAAATTTAAAGAATCCCTACAAGATAAATCGGAGGAATTTTACTGTCCTTCCTATAGAGCAACATTTTTCAGTCAGTAGTCAGTCACACCCAATCAGTGTCCTTTGGGGCGCCTTTTAGAAAAGCCTAAAAAGTCATGCGCTGTAAACAGACTCGCATCGACACATTAAATTGGTGTGTGAGGAGTGTTAAGTGCTGCCAGGGCTTTGCTTACAGAGAATTTCTCATACAGCTGGTAGGTGAGCAGGGGGTTGGGCAGCTCTCTGAAGTAGAGCTTGCACAGCGAGCCAACACAGTGGATGTCCTGGATGTAAACATCTTTGGTCAGGTCGGGGATCTGCTCGGAGTCAAACTCATGTCTGATGAAAGACAAAGAGGGCAAAGGCAGAGTCAACAAACTGGTCTTTAACAAACGCAGGGGAAAACTAGATCAATGAACGGCTGCTGCAGTTTGATGGATACGAGACATGAGAAAAGTAAGACTGCATTTCACTGGAAATGTGGTCGATATTTCTATATACACTCAAAATAACATTTAGTTTCACTGCACAGAGACTGTTGTTATGAGGCTCTGTTTTACAGCTTACTGCTGTGAGCCTACTCTAATAACTGTATATGACCTAGAAAGAGTATCAACATTTCTATGAACTACTCCCACATTTGACTTTTGACAGCTGGACATTCAGGAAACACCATTTAGAGAGATTTTAGTGAGGATCAGTGAAACTGAAACACTAGAATTAACATTCTTGCATGTGGTCATCTCCACATAAATCTCCACCCTATCCAAAATATTTACATGTAAACACTAAATTACCTTTAAAATCTTCACAACATAGCAGAACCAGCAAAAATAATACCTCCTAACACGTCCACAACACATCTGCTGCATTTTACAAGCCACAACCGCCGTAAAAGCTCTGATTACCAACGTTCTTATCCTGGTATGACAACATGAGATAGTAAAAACTGTTGATGAGGAACAACTGTTACACTGAGAGCCCTCATGATTTCTTCTCTTTTACAGACGCAATAATCTTAGATGGAATTCAGATGTTGTCAGACGTTAGATGAAGGATACAGAGGGATAAAATTTGCAAACTCCTCCTTAAGCAGAGGACATTTCTGTGGAAGTAGCCTGCACAGATCCTGATAAACACTAAAATTAAATCCTGTGCCACACTATGTGTGTGTGTGTGTGTGTGTATGTGTATGTGTGTGTCCTACCGCAATTTCTGGATATTTGAGGCGATTCCAGAGAGGCGGTAGATGCCGTCCACCACACCGTGTTTCTCGATGAACTCGGTGCAGCTCTTGAGGACCTGGGGCACTGTGAACAGAGACAGCATGTCATCACATAACACATCTCTTTCAGTCAGTGTTTGTCCAGTCTTCACTGAGCGCCGCAGGGTCAAGAATACGATGGCTTTCCTGTCTGAAGTGGGCACACGCCACAGTCAGGCTAAAGTTCAGGAGGCTCAGAAAGAATATTGAGTATGAATAACTTTTTTTGAGGGTGGAAACATTTGAACTTTGTAAAGTGGAAAGGCATGAATCCTGAAGAGCTTCACAAATACTGTATTTCTTTAAAGGCGCTGTTGATTGGCCTTTAACCTGTTCTCTACACTGATGCAGCTTTCTGGATGAAGCAAATAGTGAGATGACATGTTGTTGTCTGTGAGTGAGGCAGCCAATCATTTACGCTCGGCTTCAAAGCACAATGCTAGTGATTGTGTGTTAGGGACGGACGGACAAAAAAAGAAAAACCTCAGAAAAACACAGAGCTTTTTCATTCTCCTTCAGCAACCATGAATCATAGAGGCATGTTATTTATCAGTGTGTGTGTGTGTGTGTGTATGGGAGATAAGGATGGTGAGTATGTGTCTAAGGAGGTTCCCAGGCCTCCCACAGCTCACACATCATTCAGATGATGACAGAGAGTGGGACACTCGCCGAAGCAGCTGTTCAGATGAATTCCACACATAGCCAAGAGAAAAGAAGGCCAGATCTGAGGACACGAGCTGGCATTCTCCAGCAGAGGCGAGGACAGAGAGGACGGATAAATCCTCTCCAAGTTCGATACACAACAAGAATCAAAGAGTCAAAACAACAGCATTCGAAACAGCTGCTTTCAGCTGATTTTAATCCTTTCAAAGGCCCTTTTTAAAAGCTCAAACTGACGTCAGTGTAGGAAGAAACAAAACATTTTTCGTCTTTGTCTACAGATGAATCCGGTGAGTTCACCCGAACACATTCAGACTGACAATGAAAGCAGAGATGTTTAGGTTACTGATGGTTGGCTGTCGTCTGCTGTGACAGATGGAAGAAGCCTGTTGGAATGTGGAAGTTCAGTCTCAAAGCACCAGTCTGAAATTGGTTATGACACAAAAAAAAACACTGACACAGTTTGGATGTAAAAGTGCTGTGTGGAGGAGTCACAGTAATTAAACACAGCAGGAATTACTTGCGAGCCTGTGCTATGCAGGCAGATCAGCTGATCTTCAGCGATCCCCAGTCAGTGTGACTGAAACATGAGGCTTTAATGGAGATTTATGAAAGTACAATTCATTTCATGCAGCAGATGCTTGTGGTTTTTACTTTCCGTTTTTTTCCCTCCACGTCCTCTGTTTGTTGTTGGAGCAGCTGATAACCACACAACAAAAAAACGCCAGCTGTCTGTTCAAACTGGATTTTAACTTTTACTTTAATAGCATATGACTGCTGTATTTTAAACATATAACCAGTTTTACGGGATGTCTTGAACAGATTTCTTGGCAAAAGCGCTTAAAAAGTATAAATTTTTACTTGACATTACAGAGTGAAATGAAGGTTTAAAGTGCCTCAACAGTAATGGCAGCTTGTTTATGTCCACCTACAACCCTGATTCAGGTACGGTATGTGGCAGCAGAGTTACTGCAGTCTATTCATAAACTACAGATCATAATTATTAACCGTGTTTCTTCCACAGTTGCGTTTTATTTCCTTGGAGTGACTGCAGCAGTCAGAACACCTTGACTGTTTGACCCAGCAGAGTGTGACAGAGTGGCTTATCTCTCCATGTAAAGGTAAGGAAGGATTTACAGAGGTCAAGGGTCGACTCCTTCACCCATGAAGGTGTGACTGCAATGCGGAACGCTCCAACACTGATCTCGGACCAGAAGCTTGTCAAACAGGACTCAGTGTGTGACCTGTCTGAGCTCATGTGCTGGTGAAGTAAGAACCACTCACATCTACACACAGAATATGATCCACTAACATGAATAAATGCGTCAGTGACAAAATGATCTGATATCATTTATTGATCAAGGCTCGTCCGCAGAGTAGCAGCATTACTCTGGGTGGAGCAGCGTAAAGGGGGCACCGTTATCTTCCCACTGACACCATCACATCAGCTCGGCACCACGTTGCTGAGAGATCAGATCAGTGTGGCCACAGCAGATAAAGGTCGACTTCAGCCCTTCAGACATCTTAGTTATATCCAGAAGGTGCGGGCAGAGCTGGTGTTTACATACAGTATGTGGAAAATATTTGCTTTAAACTCCATAACATATTTCAACTGAAAATGATCAGCTGACAGGTTAGAAAGGAGGGCAGCAGGTGATAAACTCAAAAGGATCATGGACTGCAGCACTTATAACACAGTAAATTCTCATATAACAGCTGGTGTTCACAGAGTAGCTGCATCAAATAATAACCAGGGGAACGATTTCTTGTCCGCATGCAACCGTATCCCTGCGCTGTCACTGTGAGACTCCAAGTCACTACATAAAGCCAAGAAACAGTCTGGCCTATAACCCAGATATAAACAACTTAGTTCATGTACAAACAAATGAGATATACCATGGTAATCAGTGAGCTTCAGAGGTTTTGCAAGGAAGATTTTGTTACCTATTGAACTGAACATCTAACTCCATCTCCAAGTAAGCGAATAATCATATTCTCTCACCATCGTGTCCTGAGTTGAGGAGGTGTTCTCCCAGGTCACAGCCGAACACCCTCTCCCGGAGGATGCCTCTCTGCTTCAGCTTCTGCTTGGTGGGCCTGGACTTCATGAAGGAGCGCAAGAAGGTGATCAGCTTCCCGTGCTTCTTAGACACTGAGGAACGACGGAGGGAAGGAAGGAAGGAAGGAAGGAAGGAAGGAAGGAAGGACACATGTTAGATCCCTTACACAGATGTTTACAACACTACAGTATGTGTGGGTTTGACTCCGGCTCAGCGTTCACACAAGCTCTATCCATGCACTTGAGTGAAACCCCATACAAGGTGCTCAGTGTTGTCCCATTGTGCATTTCAGCTTCATTCTAATGCAAACCCTTCCTTTATGCATGTCTAGTTTCCTTCAAGTGAAAGCTTCATTCTTAAATACCACCTCCCAGGCAACTACAAAGGAATCCTTCCCATCCAATACCAGTATCCTCTGTTCCTCTTCAAAACAAGACAGGAAAAAAAAAAAAAAAAAAGGAGCAGACCTACTTGAAAAACCCACCCCACATTAATCAGATATACTACGCCTGGGAAAGGCTCGTAAGCTTCTTAAACTACACACCAGTTATTTTCTCTGCCTCAGAGTGATGAGGAAAGGCTATCAAGTGAATCAAACAATCTGCATTTTTTTGGAAGGGACGAACAATGGAGCTGGCCTTCACTCCAGACCATTGTTCAAAAAATCCTCACTGAAAATCACACACACAGTCACCGGTGAGAGGACAGTAGGAGAGTGCTTTTCCACTCCGAGGTCAGTTTACTTGACTCGGCTGTGCAGTTGAAATGAATTTATCTCATGAAAGGATCAGTTTTCTTTCAGTCAAATCTGAGGTTAGATTTTACACAGAAATCCTGGTGCTCTCTGAAGTCTTACTGAAAACTTACTAGCTTCAATATTTACTCATTTACAGTATCTTTTCCAGATGAACTCTCCCTTTCCCTCTGTTTTTCACACCTTGACTGCACTGTAAAGCAGACAATGTCTCCTCGTCCTCTCTCATCTTTTCTGCCTCTCTGTTCTCTTACCGGTGTCAGCAGTCCGCCCTCAGCTCCTGTCATTGCTTCAATGAAGACATTCCAGTCTTGGATCTCACCTTTTTTTTCCTCTCGCCTCTCTTTGATCCTCTGTGGACACTTACATCGTGCTGCCCTTCACATTAACTTTGACCAACAACTCTTCCTACTTCCTAGTCACTCTGCAATCTTCCACAGCACCACCCTTTCTGAACCTTAGAGACCAATAAAAGAACGTCCTCGCTCCTGAAATCTGACACGTTGAAAATGACAGTGCACGCGGTCTCACTCAAAACAACAACCCAGAACACATGCTTAAGGTTTACTACTGACGACGGTATTAAAATGTCCATTAGCTGTTCTATCTATGATCATTGTGTTCTTTCAGCCACACAACATCTGGAACTTCACTAAATCTCTCAGAACAGAGCTCGCACCAACATATCCTGTCTGAGGTGCTCTGGGCTAAAGTGGAAAAACTGCTGTGTCGCATCAGTCTTTATTTATATTCCAGGGCACATTGCTTTAACTGATTTTAAACACAGTCACGATCACAGTCCTTCAGCTTCTCTTATGTGTTTCACAGACTTGACATCATATTCATTTTACCTGATCCGAACTTCAAAAAAAAAAAAACACAGAGTTCAGTTTAAAGAAGACGGCATTTACAATTCCATCATATAAATAACTAATCTTTGGAGAGATACAGTTACTCTTTGCTGCCTGCTGCCAGGCTGAGTTCTGATTTGAATGGAATACAACTAAAAGTAGGCCACTGCTTACCAAACCCAATCTCCAGAAAGAAAACAAGCTGAGTTAAAGGTAACAAGAATACAATAAATGTGTTAAAGCAGCGTCTTTACTCATTACTGTTATAGTGATGGTTTGTCAGCAGTGATTGAACTTTGATGTCCAGTGAAGAGTTTTAAAAAGGTGTTTGACTGCAGCCTGAAAGACAGCATTCATCCGAGCAACCAACGAAGAGTCGGAAGTCTGGTATATGAGCTGGACAAGTCAGGTCCACAGGGTAAGTTTAAGGCCTGGACATCTTGGGTTCTCGGACCTCTTGGTCTATGAGGTACTGATCTCCACAGTCGAAGGCTTCGAGAGGATGGTCAGTAGGTTCCTACAGAAGTGACTGAGACTACTTCAGAGCCTGAGTAGCATTGCTCTTTGGCCTCCTCTGGCCTGCTAGCAACGGTACAAGAACAGAAGCTGAAGGTCAACCAGGTGAAACAACTGAAGTCAACAGAAACTGCTCCCAGAACAACACTAAGGTCAGACGTGGTGTGAATCTCTGAAGTTACTCACTCTCAGTTCCCTGGGAAGATTGCACAGAGGAGACCAACTAGAGGAAGAGGGTAAAGTATGCTGAGCTAATGGAAGAATGTTGACACAACAGGTGGCGAGCAAAGTGCGAGCCCACTGAGGTGGGATGCAAAGGGTTCGCAAAGCCAGATCCTCTGAGGGGACTACAACATGCTGGGCTCCACATAGGCCAGTAGGCAAAGGGCCGTGAAGATGGCCACCAAGGCAGGAGAAGCTGCTTCATGGTGGCTGTGAAACAGGAGAGGTGAGTCATTGGTTGGGTAGCTTCACCTGGACACAAGCCAGGGCTCAGTCAACCCCGGCTGGGAGGCCTGGGTGAGGATGTCTGATTGCTGAAAGACCCGAAAAGATGCATCGCAAGATGATGTGTTAAAAGATTATTTCAAAAACAGCCACTGTGTGAGACTTTCCCAGAGACCATCAGGTAAAAATTAATTAGAGGCTGCCTGTTTTGCATGATGAATTTACACTATAGAGGTAAACTGTGTGCAGCAGCAGCTTTATTGACAGTCCAATCGAGTGCATTTTGAATAAAAACATCAAGACTGCAGTAAAACTAATAAGCTGGTGGGAATGGAAATTTACCTTGTAGCTGAATTAAGTTTCTCACTGCCTTGGCAAAATACTAACAAAAATATATGCACACAGGGACAGTGCATGAAGACATGTTTCAGAAATACTCTGGCAGTGACACTCATTACTTTTCAATGATTTGCTCCTTTAAATCAAACACATGCCAGGGAGCAGCAGAATCTGCCACAAAGATAAATCTTAAATGTTGGGGGAAACTTGGGGAAATAAGGATATTGTTTTGGTTAAGTTCTAATTCATTTTAAACGTGGATGTTAAAAACAACAAGACTGTTCAGGAATTTTTATTGAAATGGAGTTCACACGTGGTATCCATTCTTTGCATGTCTACCAATCTTCCCACTAACCACTCTGCAAGATCCCATATTCACACTGTGAGAAACACCTTCAGTTTTTTTTTTATAGTTTATCATCATATCTATTCCACCAGTTTGTGTTTTCAATTCTTTTGTCTGATGTTCAAAAAACACTCTCAAAATAAACAATGCCTTACCAAGATTCATAACCACCTCACTTCTCAAAGTAAATAAATAATGTTTAAAAAAAAGTTTTGAATGCAGAGTCTCTGTCTCTATTGTGTGCCATTTTAATGAAGCAGCACAATCAGTTCTGAATCTACAGCCGGCCTCTGAGCCAGCATCTGCAAACAAGACCCCGCGTTTCATTTCAGGGAAAAGTGGAGCTACAGTTTATCCCTCCGGGAGAAATTCCATCTACACTGCTGTACCCAGAGACAAAACCGCTGAGGCAGCTTTGTTTACTCACTGTTGAGGCATCAAAAGGGGTCTTCAGTAACATGTGTGTGGGGTAGGGCGGGGTGGGGGGCTGACTTTGCAACTGTGCTGGCTTCCACTGACACGTCGCTTTTATTTAAGAAGCCAAACTGACTGTAAGATGTGAGGAAGAGGAGCGCAATGACAAGCATGACTCTCCAGAGTACGGACAGAGACTCCCATCTGCTCATTGTAAGGCAGATGACAGCCTGAGGGTTAGCAGCTCTTTCAGCATGCTCAGCACTGAAACTGCCTCTGACATGCTCTCTGCTGAAATCCTGCTGGGTTAAAGGCGTTTAACTTAAGAAGAGTGGGACTGATAGATGCTGCTTTCTGTGACATTAATTACAAGCTGTGTAGCCTGGGGGTACAGTGATTTACTTCTGCATGTTCGCAAAGTTGAAAGCCTTGCAAGGGACATGTTTAAAAAATGAACAGTTAAACTTGAAGCCACAGGGGCCAAGATATCCGGACATTTAGTCCAGGTCAAACTTAAAAAGAAAAAAAAAGGATCCTACATTTCCCAAAATGCAGCTGGATACAATCTTTCATTAAACTCTCTCCCTGGTGAATGCCCACACAGTCTCTAACACAGACTTCTTGTTATCACTTTTGCTTTATTTTTTTTCACACAGCCGTTTTCACAGTAGTGTGAAACTGAGTAGGACTAACTATGACAAGTGCACTGAGCTTCATGGGTAAAATTGGTAAAGTGCCCCTTTAACACAAACGGCTGACAGCAGTTTCTGTAAAATACTTGTGGATATTTGCAAAAGTCATAAAATGTGATGTGTCTCTTTGACATGTGGCACTCTAAAAGGCAGTGAGGGCTGAGATATTTACAGCTGGGAAAATGAGAGCCAATAGCCTGCGCCTGCCACAACAGATAAAATCCAGACAGGACAAAGTGAAACACAGAGGATGGGTTACTGCCTGATGCACACTGACAGGTTTCAGTTTCAGCCCTTAACTGACTGGTGTTTCTATGACGAGCCTTTTCCCTAAGAGATCCCAGTGAGAGGCTGGGATATGACGAGCTGGGGGTGAGGAGAAAAGAGGCCAAGCATTACAGCAGGAACAATTACAGACGTAATGGCAAACATCATGCTCTCTCCCCCCACCTCCAACCCCAAACAGACCACCTCATTCCATTCAGTTAGCACGGAGCTTTTCAAAGAACACAGACTGGAGGCAAATTCCAACTTCATAGCAACACAACAACTTTGTGAAGCAGAGCAGTGGCACCATCGAGCCAATCAGCAGACTCTATCCTGAGATATCTGATACAGCCACGCTGCGTGTCAGTGTTCCCTGAATACACACGCACCAGTAGGCGTGACCGCGGCTTCTCGGGGCTTCACAATACTCTCATCACAGCTTAGCTTGGCCTTTTCACTTCAGCCAGCACCCCCTCGAGACTCAACAGCCACACACACACCCATGCAGGCGGTGGAGCGGGAAATTCAAACGGCCCTCCTCTTGGCTGTTGTGCTTTCAAGAACAGACTATGTGAATAGGTTGGATATGATTACATCGTCAGTCTCACAAATCTACATGCTGAGAGAACAAGAGTTTTGGCAGAAATGTGATTTGTGGATGTGCCAAGGACTTTTTTCTAAAAAAAGTCTTTTTACTGTGCTGGCTCCTGCAAATTAGAGTTTGCTGTGAATATTGTGAGTCTGAGAATGTCTACAATTTTTTCAAATATATGGAATATTTGGAAACCAACTTATCATCTATTACATTGCTTTGACATTGCTGAATGAGAGTCACAGAGTAGTTTATCTTTAACAGCCACTTAAAGAACTCAACAAGCCTTAATCACCATTATTAGTATCACTTCCTGATAGCTGCCAATGAAAAAAGGACATTTGTCCACAGGGAAGCAACTACCACAGAGATAATGTTTGCACTACTTATCAAACTAACAGAACATAACACTGGGAGACACTGTGTTTACGGCCATTAACACACTTCCTGTTGGTGTTTCTAGATGGTCGTTCACCGAGTAAAGATCAGAGCCGTCTGCCTAAAAGGCAGCCATGAGAGACACTGACCTCTGTTTGGACATAAGAGTCTAAGTGTGCAAAGATAGTAGGAGCAAAATGCCTTATTGTTCCACCTCTCAATGCACCACTGAACACAACTTCAGTAGAGACCAGGGGACAGAGGGGGGACTGTCAGCCAGGGTTTGGCTTTATTTTCTGAGCAACTTATCTGTGGACACGTGTGTGTGGCTACTTTACTATACAGTTAAAAATCTTTAGTCTTCTCAGCTGTATACAGTGTAACAATATATTTCAAATGTTTTCCTTGTTAAACAGACAACCACCTCGCACACAGCCTGTTTACCAGACTACAGCATCCCATCCAAAAGCAACAGGCTGAAGAATAGTTATCTGCAGAGCATCATATCTCCAACCTCTTTTACATATTACCTTTTATTACTTACGATGTATAACAGTATAAATATTGAAAACTGGGGGTGGGAAGGAATGATTATTATTCTTGAGTTATTAAATACATTTAAAAAAAAAAAAATAATAGAGAAACTGGAAAAATCTGGAGTCAGATGTAGAAGGAGCAATATTTTCCACTTATTTAGGACCTAAATCTTCTTCCATCACTGGAAGCACAGTCTCCTCATCACACTGTCAATGCCTCATGAAACACGATCCATGTACCTCAGGGTTAACTGTTAACTATGTCCAGCGTTAAACCCACCAGGGGGTAAAGCGGCGAATACACAAACAATAACTTCAACACAGTTCAAGCGCATTTTCTTACCTTCGCTCCATAACGCTGGACCTGCCTTCAGGCTTTATGACAGGATTAAAAAAAAAAAAAAAAGTCCAAAGTACAAGCGCTGACTTGTGTTTGTTTGTCGTTAACCGTACACCTGTATAAAGTCGCGATGACACTTAATGTGACAGCGCTATGTCTCTTTGAGCGAAATGAGAGACAATAAAAGCAGTTTGAAAGCAAAGTTTTGACACAGGCAGCGGAGGAGCGACTTCCCTCTTTGCTCTGTCAGCCTGTCTCAGCTCCGCTCCAAGAGCCTGCTTTACAGCCAGCCGTATGCTGCCTTCAAGTGCTCCTGGAAATATGGAAACTACCAGCTGTTAACCCCATTGTAACAAAGCTGTGGGTACTACTGAATAACTTTATATTTCTATATTTAGTCAATAGGGGAGAGTGGATGGGCCTAAACAACATACAACATATTAAAGCAAAAATACTTGCATGTAATACCTGCACTGTCCATTTGATTTCAGTACAAACACTACCAAAATCCTATGACATTAAATACAAACTAAATTTTACTGCCACATTCAGCTCTTGGAACCTCACAGGTAAGAGGCTGCTCTGAAGTCTCATTCCATCTCTGTATTTCTTTCTAGAGATGACAAAAGATGAAACACCTTACAGCTATGCCCTGATGCCAGGAGAAGATTCAGTGTGCTTCATATGCTTTTTCAACTTCTGTTCCATTTAAGAATATACACCCCTGCCTCTATTACTGGCTTGTCCATGTATGGAATATCAACATTTCCCACAGCATTTGAAGGAGGCACGGGAATAAAGCAGCCAAGAGAAAAGCTGGTGGTTTAATACAGTGGAAAAGACTGAGCACACATGCTCCTAACAAGCAGCATATGACATAAAGGATGGCCCAACGATGACTTAGAAGCTGCTCTCCCCTCTGCAGGGCCCCTTGGCCCCCTGAAAGCATTATCTTATTAATTCTTTAACTAGCTTAGTCCCTGAGCAGACATGTTGAGTCAAAATAAAGTCAAACTAATTTGTTGTTGATCCTGAATCACAAGACTGCAGTCAGACTCTCCCACTGCATGTGATCACTTCAATTTGACAGGCATTACAGAGAGATATTTCTCTGCTGCAGTACATTTACTCAACTACAGTATTTAAGTACAATTCTAAGGAACTGTACAGTGTATTTCCATTTTATGCTACTTTATACTTCTAATCCACTACAATTCAGAGGGAAATATTGTACTTTTTTTTTTTTTTTTAACTATTTGACCTTTCACAAAAAGCACTGTCTGACTGTCATATGTCACATGTCTGTGGGTTGTTAGTAGTTCATCACAAGAGTCATTTCCCCTTTAAACTTCTCAGATGCGCCCCCCCTGCACCAAAAGCGTGCACTGAGGAAAATGACAGAGAAAGCCAAATTAAATTCAGCTCAACCATGTTTGTTCCCTACTGCACATATTGTACTTTATGTTTCCTGCACTGTCACCTATAGACCAGAGACATTCAGAGCAAGAAACAAGGTGAAATGATTATATCTGAAAGTACAGAGTGAAACATCAGTTTTACCATGTGGTCCTTGAACTAATCATGAGTGGGAGCTGTAAGAGATGGCATGGGGCTGAGTAAACAAGACACTATGAGTGAGGAGTTTTCTCTCCTTAAATCAATTTGTCTATTTATATACTTTGTTGTTTTTTTGCTTACTTTGTCATATGATACCTTTAAAATGAAATCATACAAATTCAATATATATCAAATATACATAATATCAAATTTTTGGTTGTCCTGGACATAGTAGAAAACAGTAAACAGTAAAGCAACAGATGGAGGTTGCTGTTGGGACAAGCAAAGCACCAGCCACCTTTACAGGAAATAGTGAGCTTCTGCCCTGATGTCATAAACATATAACAGGACGGGAGCTTTATGGTAGATTAAGTTATCATACAGCTGCTGCTTTGCATGGATCTGAATAATCTACTGCACTCCTGGGATACAGAAAGAATGAAAAGGTACATTTTGCAGCTGAGTGCCAAGTTCAATGTACAGGTGCAGAACGCCATGCTGTAACATGGCTGTAGATATGAATTACTACCTGCTGGTTAAATGCCTGTAAGCTTTGAAACAAAATGTTTGACACGATAATTTGTTTAAGTAATGACACACTAAAGCCATGGATCACTATAATGATGCAGTGCAGCTGTGTAATGCGACATATAGTCAGATAGTCCACTGAAGGCAGCAAAGGTGTAAAAAAAAAAAAAAAAAAGAAAATTATCTTTATGCTTTAGACACTTAAAATTCTAACAACCGTGTTGTTAGTATGTAATCAAATACAGCCTCCCCCAAACAAAAGGTGTGGTCTGCAACAACAGTCTCTTATTGAGGCTCCAGAGCAACACGTTACACAAGGGACCTCGCATAATTTCACAGCACCAGGAAATGACTGGAGATCCTCAGAAACAGGAGGACAAATCTGACTCTGTCTCACACATTCTCTCCCCATTTCCCTTCCTCTCCCCTTCACATAACCAGCTGTCTTGGCTCATACATGCTCGCAGCTGCCCAAATCTCTGGCCCCCAGACATGACGAAGACCTGCACCGAGGAGGGGAGGAAGGGGGAGGGGGGCTCTACATCTGGGTCAGTAACTGGTAGGTCTACTGGGCTGTCTGGGGAGGAAAGAAGTCTGATTGACATTTTTTATTCAAAGCTCACAGCTCTTTAGTTTCAAATTGATGTTGACAAATGAGCATTTTCACTGTGAAGAGAGCAGACTCTGTCCCCAGCTTCTACTACGAGACAACACAAAAACACGGATCGAAGGACCGATGACTTCTAGTTTCTTTGGCCTTCTTTTTAATGGGAGCAGTGCAGCATGTTAACAATTTCCATGGTTTTACTGGGAAGCTGCAAAGGTTAGTGGTGAGCAGAGTGGATCTAAGCAGAGCAAGAATATTTTTCCAGTGCTGTGTGGCTCCCTGCAGGAATGTGCTCTTTCAGTCACCATGGAGAGGGAGACAGAGATTCTTACTGTTGCAGGACAAAGCTTAACGCTCAATGGATGGGTTTACAGGCCCCCTCATTGTAAAAGGATTAAATAAATCAAGGCCAGCCGAGACCTAGCACCACGGCACCCCTGCCGTGGCCTTTCAGCTTCAACCAAACAGACACACACAAACACAACGGGCCCTCATCCAGACACAGGCTACATTCAGCAGCTTTGAGAAATGCTGTAGTAACCTGGCTCGCCCCTGAAATCATTTGCATACACCTTGAGGGGGCCACAACAAAAAAAACAGAACACGGGGCTGAAGGGATACGATTGTTCTATTTTTTTTTTTCCCCCAGGGACATTCATTCATTGTGACAAATCTGAAACATGCCCATAATGCACCAGTATGATAAGAGGAATCCTATAATAAAAAAAAGAATCTGAAGGAAATACGATCATTATTTAGTACATCATTTTAGACATTTTCTTATAGGGAAGGAAAGTTAACACACAAACACACACACACACATTAGACAAAGACCTACTCTAATACTGCTGTGACATACATGCTCTACTATTAGTGCTCATCCAGATGTGTCTGAAAGCTTACTGGTCCACCAACAGGGTGTAGAGATAATGTATATAAGTGTGTTAAAGGTCAGACAGGACAGTTTTTGTTGTTAATGGTTCTCTTCTTGTAATGCAACACCAAAAAAGTTCACAAGATTTCTTTGTGTGAAGAGTGAAACTAAAACCCATGCTATACTCCCAGTTGCTACTGTGACAGGTACACAGACTAGTCGTATTAGAGTCACACAGTGCAAACACATCACTCGGGGCTGTGGAGTTAGTTTTTGGTTTAGGGGTGGCAGTGCAACACACCGAGCGGCTTTTGTCTACCTGAACTTAGGCTGTAGTGGTTTAGCGGGTCGGCCACCCATGCACTGTCCTGTATTACACTCTCCATCTCCAAGTCTGCATGCGGCCCGACGGACAGATGGACCAACAGACAGATGAATGGATGGATGATGGAGACATGAGAGAATCAGCAGAGGGAGAGAAGCACTTCAGGTTAGAGAACAGAGCAACTGTGTACTTTGGGACCGAGAGGTCAGAAGCTTTGCACAGAAACGATACTTTGATGCTAAAGCAATAAACTGTTTTGTGAAACAGTGTGCAGATAAAAAAAAAAAAAAAAAACGTGGAGTCTTGTTTTAATGAGAGAACTTCATTTAACTTTTAAGTTATAATCCTTAAGATTTTAACACTCCATTTTTGTTATTATTTATGGTCTACATTTTCTTAGCAACAGTCATTCAATACATTTACATTCTGTAATTACCTCTCTATATAGCAGTCCTCATTGTTAGAGGCAGACTCTGTTATTCACTTGTGGAATTCAATTTGCCTATGTTCAGCATGAGAGACAGACAGGAAACGATGCAGCATGTAATCTAGTCTTACTGTTTCTAATTTTATCTCATTGATGTTAGTCTCCCTGTTTACTGTTCACTCTCCCAGCACTGTATCAGAGCTGTATTAAGTTCATGTTAACCAAACATTTCCTACTACTGCTAGTTCCCATTAAAAGCTTTCAAATGGCAAACGCAGGGTAGTGAAGCAGTCACAGGAAACACCAGGGTTAGTACCGACTGTGACTGCTCATCAAAAATGCATTTGGCCAGTTTTACATATGTCAGAGAGTAATGGTATAAGAAGGTGCAGCCACAGTGAGTTATTACATTAGATGAGTCCTGCAGGTGACAGGCTGCACATGTCCAAATTCTCTGCATGATAACAAACTCCTATAGTCTGCTGTCGCATGGAAAACTACTTGTACGCAGCATAAACTCAGAAGGCGGCTGCTCATGTGATGGAAACAGGCCAATTATCAAATGCGCTTCTTTACTAAAACAACACAACTTTGTTTGGCTGCACTGTAAACAGATACACCATTTGCTCTTCTGTTGGATTTATGACAAATGAACTGCTTAGGAGTGACTGCTGTCCTCTGAATTCTGGGACCCGTAGTATTAAACCACCACCAGTAGCCCACTGCTGTCGCCAAATCAACCGGGACTAAAATCATAAGGATTAAAACTTCAGCTACAGTCATCAAAACTCTGATGTCCAAAATGCAATATGTGTATGTGTGAGTGAGTGAATGTGGGGTGAGTGGACGTGGTGGATGAAGTGTGTATACCAACACGCACAGGGGGGGAAGAGGCTCCAAGAAGCAGGCTGCAGGCCAGAGCAGGGGGAAGCTGAGGTAGAGGAGTCACAGTCAAATGCAACAAATCAAGACACATGCTAACACAACTGTACATCCCTCTGCAGTGAAACAAGAACAGTGTTAAAGATGTACTCAGGCAGTGGAGAACAAGCAGTGCGGTCTCGACACAGAAACAGGCAGGGTTAAACAGCATTACACTTAGTATTTGTTCCGCAACCGATAATGAACTGAAACCAGGATCTGCTCAACTAGAGCTGTGTTAATATTACAGATAACAGGGCATCTGCAGGTTCAGAAAACCTTCTGTTATTAAAATTTGGTTATTACTATGTAGAATATAAGCTAAGACTTAAGTAAAATAACATGTAAAAACTGGCAGTTCAAGAGAAAAACAGTATCTTTTCGGTGTATTCAGGATATTACGATAATACACTTGACCTGCGGATACTCTGTAAAAAAAACAAAAACATGATTGACAACTAAAGACACATGCAAAATACAAAACAAAAAAAAGCAAGAAGCATTAAAACATTGCTTAAGAGCCGGGGAGTGGGCAGGACAGTGGAGTGTATTGTGCGTGCACTGCAACAGTTAACTCTACACCACAAGATGCATTTCTGATCGGTCACACAGTCTGAGAGGCTGAAAAACTTGTTGGTTTGAAACTTGACTGGCATGTCAGATAACATTGGCGTCCAGGAGCACCCGAAATCCCGCACATATAATGACACCCCCTCCCCCATAATTGTGGATCTTGTGGGGTTGGGTGGTTTTTTCCACTGCGTCATCAGTTAGTCCAGATCCTGGAGTCTCAGAGGCACTTCAAAGATCAGGAACCCCAGCTCAGCTCTGCTCGCCCACCCCAAAAGCCATCAGATGGCTGTGACAGTGAGTCACACTGGTTCAATCAGTCTTTGGACTGGAAGATGTGATATGGATTTATACAAGATGTTGAGGTTTATTCAAAAAAGGGGCTCTCTCTCAGAGCACTGAGATGTGCTGCAGTGTGTGAGGACGGTGTGAGAAAAGTTCAAATTTAGCTCAAGTCTTCACCGCAGCCTCCAAATGTTGTTAGAATTGCTCTCTTTGAATCCAAGAGGGTTTATGTTGTACATTTGTCTTCGACGCTCTCGGGAGGATGATAAAGAGCTTATCTGTTTGCTCTGGACGGCAATAGATTAGCACAGTTATTTGCAGTAGATTTGCATTGTGCTGAGTCAATATAACATGATTAGAAGGCTATTTCAGGGGATGGTGTGTTAGAAATATGTGTTTTCTTTCACTGTAACATGTAACATAAGTTGAAGTTATGTTATTCTTACATACTATAATTCAGGTCTAAAACAGGTGGAGACCTCTAACAGGGCTCTGGATATTGTACTAAGGGTTTTGGACATGATAATAAATATCTGTGCCTCTACTGCATTTAACTAATTTAAAATGTTCAAATAATGGTGCAGGGATATTATACTAGAAATCCACTACAGAGTGGATCCAGACACACACACACACACACACACACACACACACACACACACACACACACACACACACACACACACACACACACACACACACACACACACACACACACACACACACACACACACAGACTGAGCCACATCATCCATCACAGGCCTAACCACTTCCTGAAAATGCAGCCATTTTGGTGAGACATTAACTGTCATCAGTGATAACTTCCTTCCAACACATCTCCTGTGAATGGTTTAAGAGGTGGAGGAGGAGGAGGAGGAGGAGTACCTGGCTTTGGCACAGAGTTGGTCATGGACTGCGGCACTTTATCATTTATGAGCTCCACGCACTCGCTGGGAAAGAAGCCAACCTGGACAGAGCACAGCAGTGAGACAGGCAGGTGAGGTGGGAGGAAGTACAATCAGATTTAGATAATAAAATGAAGAGTGAGAAACAGACAACACAGTATCTATACCGAGCTGTGGATGTCATACTAGTCATGTGATTTTGGGATTAGAAGCAATGTGACAAAGATGGCTTCTGGGTATTTACTGATCAGGCAGTATGGAAATGATCACATCACTGACCTCTGTGTGTGTGTGTGTGTGTGTGTGTGTGTGTGTGTGTGTGTATGTGTGTTTGGTTCCTCCTCTAAAATGAGACTAATAGAGACCACAGACAGACAGAGCCTGTTCAGCTGTGGCACTTGTGGCAGACTGTGGAAGAGCTACCTGAAAAATGTCAAATTGCCTCAATATGTTGACATTTCTAACAATGATCTTATTTTTATTTACTATTTTATTAGTACAGTATTTTAAATATATCTCCTTGCTAATGGACTTATTCTGTCTCTTCGATAAGGTTTAATATAGCTGTGGCAGGTTTACACATTCTACCTGAGCCAAAGCTTTGTTTTTTCCACATATGTGCATTATTGTTTTTTGGTAGAACTTTGGCACAGCTGTGTTTTGCCTTTCAAGACTTTAACTTAAAGTCTATATTGTACAGTATAGGACTACGACTCAAACACACACCACCTTTGACATTACTGATTGACTACCTCCTAATGGAGGGAGGAGGTACTGCAGGTGCGTTTGTGTCACTGAACTCCTTGCATTTGCTTCTCATCAGCTAGTTCCCCATTACATGAACTACAAAGTGTGGATCCGATATAAAAAAAAAAACAGCCAGATGTCCAAGCTAAAGGCCATCAATGGGCTTGTAGTCAATATTTATCAGTGAGAAACAGCCTCTCAGAGTCTCCCTGTGGTCAGAAGGAGAAGCTCTGTAAATCCAGGGGAGGGCAGTGGTCTCCAGCCGCTGTGAGCGTGCCTGAAATGTAACTGATCTGTTCAGTAAGTGCCTGCTGGCTGCCACACTGCCAGTGAGCCTGAATGGCAGGACTTCTTCTTGTAGGAAGAGAGCCAAAAAACACAAGAGGGGAGAGGGGGCAGCAGGTCAGAGGAGGTTCAGCCAGACATGAGCTGCAAAACCCAGCTCTGTTGCTGCACTGAAACAGGCTGTGATGAAACCTCTGCAGTAACATTTAGGTTTTAAGACAGAAAAAGTCTTAAAAACAAATAAGTATTTTGCTTGTTTGACCACAATTTAGAGGCATGCACTTACATAGTTGTAATTATTCCCCCTTATGCTTCATGCCTCAATACACACAAGAAAATGATGCAACACTAATGTGTGCTGCAGTTTCCACTGAATTTGTGGGTTAGGCTCATTGCAGTCAGCTCCTGTGACTGTTGGGATTCATCTGAGATCATCAAGCTCAGAGAAAAATTAGAATGTAGAAAACACTTACTTGGGCCCCAGTTTCTATCCACCTTTACTACTAAAAGTATAATATTATAATATTTATGTCTAATGATGTCTCTGATTTGATTGTTAGTCAAATCATGTGGGCATCTGTCAATCACATACATATGAGTGAACACTTTTGGTGATTACTTTGTAATGTGAACGCTGTATTTCTGTTGTTTACCTCGTGATTGTTGTGATCAGGGATAAAACTGCTGTGATAATTCTCCAGAGCTGTAAAATCCTTTCTGTGAGAATTATAAACCTCTGTGCAGCGTTCTGGCGTCTGATAAGTATTTAAAAGCATTAATCTGTTTCTCCAACTGGACTTTCTGGACTTTCATATTTCACAGTCTCACAGGTACCTTAAACAACATGTTCCACCGGTGCAGCCCCCCTGTGTTGGTTTAATGCAGGGCTGTTTTCTGTCTGAGTGCCCGCTTAGTAAATCTGGCCCTCAGTATTTTAAACATATTTCTTTGGTAGTAGTCTACGTACACATACAGATAACATGGACATACTGTTCTGTTCCATTATTATTAACCTCCATTTCAAAATGACTTGTAATATACAACATACTGTTAATGTTAGAGTTCTGTTTGCTTTCTTATAGCCTCTAAAAGAATTCATACCAAAAATGATGTGCCATTCATAATCTGAATTTATAGTTTTATACTTTATTTCAGTTAGAAGTGAAATGGAGGATTTCATAAACAAATACATAAAGCTGAGAGCTGAAACTGGGAGAACTTATGTGGACTGTAACTAAAGTTTCAGTGTGTTGCAGGATGGTAGTGAAGGCTGTGAAGAATATGAATGAGTTCAGCACACACCCTGTAATCTGCTCAGAAGCTTCACATAAAAGAGGATTTGTATCTCGCTTTGTCTTTGGGTAAACTCAGAGTATTTGAAAATTGCTTTACAAAGCAGCATTCTCTCCTTGTCCTTGAAATACCTCAAGTACAGCTTAACCTGAAGTTTACCGCCAGAGGAAAAGACAGAGAGAGAAAATGTGTGTGTGTGTGCGTGTGTGTGCGTTTCTGCCTCCAGGCTGCCAGGTGTTTTAGCGAGCTGCGTACCTGAAAGCCATGCTTGCCCCTCCACCATGTGGTGTCTTCTTTAGGGGGCATGTCAATCACTGACACAATATCGCCAACCTGCGGAGAGCAACCAAGGGAGAAAGACAGGAGATCAAAGATGTGTCTGATTACTAAAACTGAAGGCATTATACAGCCAGGCTTTAACTTTCAATTGCAGGAGCAGGAATTCAGTAAGGACTGTTCTGAGCAAGGTGATTCGTCCAGACATTGATGTCTAAAATGCTACTTATTGAGCTGCGGAGTTTGCTGTCAGTGAACATTTCTACTAGAAAGTTTTATTGGTCCTTCCTTTTGAGTCTAATCAAGTTCAAGTACTGTGCCGCAAGTAACAACAGATGAGGAAACATCTGTGAGGAATTTTAATGGAATCTCAGGACATCTAGAGAGACAGACGGAGATGGGGAGAGAGCGTGTGCTGATGCTGTTGTTGTCACCTCGAAGGACAGCTCGTCTGAGGCCTGAGCGATGTAGCGCTTGATGACGTGGGCAGCAGCAATGGCTGGCACATTGATGGACGACTCTTCATGGACCAACAGATGATTCCCCTTATTGTCAACCTAATACACACACACACACACATACACACACACACACAGACACACACAGACTCACATGTCATTTCAACAGTGGCAGCCATTGGTCAGCAGATTATTATAGAGGTTAGACAAAATACAAAACAATGATGTGTATGGATGAGTATAATCATTCTGCAATAAAGAGCTATTTTGGTGAAGTGCATTATTTATTGTTTTTATTCAGATGTTGAATAAATGACAGTTATTCTGAGGTTGTTTTTGTGCTGTTAAATAAATGTATGAATGAGATGAGGTAATAAACATACAGATCCAGGTCTGCATCTATAGTTCCACAAAAATCACTGTTAAACTACTGAATAAGATCAGACTTTGTATAAATTATATTTCTAGGTATCTAGGCTATAGTAATAGAAACCCTTATTAATCTTTGATAACAAAGTAGGACACCATCCAGCCTTAGGTCCTTGTTTGTCTGACTTTAACTTATTTGTTGAGCCAGTTTTACTGCAAAATGTCATCAGGATTTTTCAGACATTTCTCTTTTCTGTGTAACCCTGCAGTGTTTGAGAATAATGCTCCAATAATTCAGGCAGCAAGTTCTTCAACTAGATAAAAAAGACTTCAGTGTTTTTCCTTTTACAGGAGCCTTCATTAATTTATTTTTTAATGGCCGTTTCATCTGGAGGTAAAACCATTCTAAGGAAGAAGCCTGACAAAGATGCTTCGGATCCCTTCATTAGAGCATTCGTCACTACTGAAATATATATTTTCTTCTGCTGAAGAGTCAGTGTCCTCCTTAAAGACAGAGCCTTACCTCCATCCATGTGAGGGCAGGCCCACAGTTGATCTTGTTGTCAGCAATGGCTGAGAGCCGGGAGAGGTAAGCTAACAACATCTGGGAAACTGACTAACATGGAACAAAAAACACACACACAGGCCAGTTAGAGTCATTACACAGACGTCAGATTTACTATCATTATTATACTATTATTATCCATTTTGTACTATAATTACCCAATGCACAATGCACTGAACATAAACCTTAACTGTTAAAAATTAGTGATTTCAGTTAAAAATGATACATAAACAACTACGTTAGTAATTAGCATTTAAAGTCATTTAAAGTCTCTGGCTCCTTTTGTTCTGTGTTTGTTGAGGGACTGATATTCAGGCAGCTAAAGAGTGTTGCATGGCCATAAAACACTTGAAATGACACTCGCGGCTATGACTTCATGTTACAAGGGAAATTTAGTTTTATAGTTTTTGGTGCCGCACATCTGCACATTTGAGCTAATGCTGACATTAAAAGTGAGAAGAAGGGGTAGGATGCAAACCTCAGCTCTCATGGCTGAGATCTTCTTTGTTAAAACCTGCAGTTACATCACCGTGAATAAAATCCAACACTTGGCTCAAACAATGAATCCTATAAATGCGGCTACTGGTGAAAGTAAAATTGTGTACTACAGGCAGCTTGTGTGTCCACACACAATACCCCTCAGTAATAAACTGGTTTTACCAGTTTGGTCTGATACCTCTGCATTCTTTTTAGAGCCTCAATCGGACCGTAAAGGTTTCACCTGGCTCAGAATACTGTTCACAGGCAGACTGAGGAGGAAATAACAGGCCAAATATCCACCAGTGCCTTCCCAAGAAATAAGCCATGTAGATGATATGGGATCTCAGAGCGCAGTAACTGGAAAAGCTTTTATCTAGTAAACTGATACCTTGTTATCTTGTATTATAAAAAGTGTATGGGCAGCAAATTCTATCCTTCATTTAATTTAGGGGCTGAGCAAGCACTGCATGGTTCACAGAGAGCATAAACAAAGCTGCATGAGATTTAGAAAAGTTCCACAAACCTACAAAAAACATTTATTTTGCCTACCACACATATTTAACATGCTTCTACCTACAGTCAGTCATTAATTTATGGTTAAAGTGTGAAGAAAATGGACTCTAAATCTATTAAAGTTTCATATATGTGTGTGTAGATGTGTGTTTTCAGTGCTTACCTCTGACTGATCAGTCAGACTGTCCAATCGAGGCAGCTCAGGCAGCTGTGAGAAGCGTCGGTCATAGATGCAGAGGTGCAGGTGCTTGTCCAGGACACGGAAATCCTCATAGCTGCGCTTCACAATCCAGCTTCGACCCTTCAAAGAAACACAGAGAACACAGAAGGTGATTAAACAGCTGAATGGGACAAATGTTTTCATTCAACTGCATCTAGGTCGAACATGACAGTTTTTCACTAATTAACATGGGAAAATTAAATGTGGTCCAATGCACATCCTGTAGACAGATGCCTAGAAAAATGAAATCACACACAAAAAAAAATGTAAGTAACTGGAGCAACTGATAAAAATGTCTATTAAATTCAACAACCGAGGTATCATAAGAGCCACAGAATACAGCAGAAACATGAAAATAGGAAATACTGGATGGGCACCTTACAGCTGGGAGTCACAGTACGTGCTGTAAAATGTTTCAGGAAGCTCCAGATATCACAAACAGTTCAGAGAGACATTCCAGCTGAGTGTACTCTAAATGGATGCATGTTTCTAAAGAACAGATTAATGTTTAAGCTTGATAACGGCATTTCCCTACCTTCCAGGCAGTAGTTTGTTATCATTTCATTTTTAGTACATATCATAATCAACTAACTACATCAGTATGGGGCAGGTTTTAAGACTCTTCTGGGTTGGTGCGTTCAGGTACTGGTTCTGGTGGTGGGGTGGGGACACTCTCACCAGTTCCTGAACGCACCAACTACACATACACTGTCCTGCCACACTGTTCTTATGATCTGCAGGTGGTTGTGATGCACCGTTTAATGCGGAAGGAAATACAAAATTCCACAGGACAACAACTGCGAGGTCAACAGAACCTTCTCTGTTGTAACAGCAGACTCCTGTGTCAACAGGCAACTGTTTGCTGAAAAGTTCACCATGTCAACTTAAAAGGTGATGACATGTCAGAGTTGTGTTTACGGCTTGTTTCTGCTGCATTCAAGTGCTTCAAAAATCTGTTCCTGCAGGTTTAATGACTTCAAATGCTGTCTGTCCTCAAACATCTTAAAATTTCATGACGCTAAATCTGAGGTCGCACTAAATGGACCAGAAATTTCTACAAGCCACTTCCACAGTAGGCTGGTATCACTCAGACTGCCTGTTGTTACTTTTGATGCTGATCTTCGATTTGAGGACTAAGTTAAAAAAAAAAAAAAAAAAACTGACCAGTGATGTTTTTCTTCAAAATGGGAAAATGTCTAAAGTCAGGTCATTTCTGTCTCTTGCTGATTTTCATAAAGTCGTGCATTCCTTAAGTTTTACACACCTGGAATAACAGTAACGTACTTTACACTGGTCTTATTCAGAGCTCCTCCACCAACTCTAGGTGGTGCAGAACACACCACACCTTCTACAGGAAAGCCTGTGTGAATATGTGATGTGTTTCTTCTGGTTCTACTGCTCCGCTTTAGTCATTTTATGGTTTCATCTAATTTTAACATGGTTTTATTTTATTCATTCACTTTTATCATTATTCTTTTTCCTTTTCCTTGGAAAGCACTTTGTAACCTTAAAAACATATGCTATATTAACAATATGAGTTCATTCTGATTTCATCTCAAACTCAAGGTCAAACACTGTCACCAAACGATTTTCTTTTTTTTTTTTTACCAGTAGTTGAACTTTGTGGATAACATTACAAAAAGAGCCACAAGTCTCTCTGTCAGCACAAAGACAGACTCACTGAAACCTTCATCAACCCACACTGCTGCGATTCTTCTGTTTTTAATGTTTTCTCTGGTACTGTCTCTATTTTTGCTCCCCACAGACACTCCTCCTTTAATGCCTCTAATACAATGGCACTGTCTCAAAACATGCTAAATAAAAAAGGCCATCGAGTCTCCCGTGGACTTGTATACTTTGATATCGGAGATGTCTTCATAAACAAAGATCATCAGCGGCTTGCTCAGCCCTTCCTTGTAAAATTCAGTGATTAAATGCCAACAGTACAAGTGCAAACCAAGAGAATTTTGCCCTCAATCCACCACATTAAATGTAACTTTGCTTTAAAAAAAACAAACAAAAAAAACTAAGAGTGGAGATTCCAGGATTCCATGGATTTGTTGTTTCTTTTTCATCCAGGAAGACAGGGCTCCAAACCTCAAAACCCCACTGAGAGAAACTAGTGGTGGAAAAAGTCTTTGCTTTGATTTGGCCTAGAAAGATCCGTCTGTACCGAGGCCAGAGTTTGAGCGACCGGGACTGCACTGCACCACTCAGCCCACTGATTCTAGTGCTGTTTGAAAAGTGCTGGCTGGAAGAGACGCCGCTGGGAGGGCTCTGTGGGCTTGGGGGAACTCTTTATGCTTTCCTGTCCCACTTTCAGATGGTGCTTCTAGTCACCCCCCTTTTCTGGGTTTGTGGAACTGAACCAATCTCAGAGTGCTGTGCTACTTTCTCTGTTTAAAGCTCTGAGTGCACAACTCAAGGCCAACTCTGCCAGTTTTTTTATCCTTTTTCAAATAGAACTGGTGTAGATTTAGCAGTTTTCCGATGGCTGTGAGAAGTTGGAATTTCCAAGCACACAGCCGCATACTTGTGTGGCATTGCCAAGGTCGTGCAAATGGAATATGATCTGTAGAGGGATATGCATGAAACCAGAATCAAAAATGTCACAGGAGGAGGCCCGGGTAAAGCTTCTGAGCAGCTGGTGTGCATGTGTGGGTTCGACTGAAAGGCTTTGCCAAAATTTGAATTAATCAAATTTCTTGAAAAACTTTGTATATGATGTAATCATAAATGATTTGGCTGCTACTTTACTCTGACATCGCTCCTTAAAAGGGAATTTTGAAGATGACTACTCCAACTTTTTTCTGCTTTGACCTATGCAAGAAATCTAAACTTGGAGTGCAGCACTAGCTGTAAGAAGCAGACAAACATGGAAACAGGAATGCAGTCCTTCGTAAAACCTCAGGGTTTCGAGAAGCCACACTCCAAAGCCCTTTCTATCTGCCATTCTTCACTATCGCTCACCCATCCTGGCACACATCCACATTTCTTTTCAATTCAGTCCCACATTCCCACATAACTTGGATTTTTAAAACAATAAGTTTAGGTGTTTCAGAAATGACTGAATCTGAGCCAGAGCTCTGCTCACAGAGAGGAGCGTGCTGGATATCTGCACAGGTTGTACTGAACCATCATTTGTGGGCTGGGAATCACTTCTGACAAGTTTTTTTTAGAGAAAAGTTGAAAGCATGAATACATTTTTTATAAATGTGTGGGTGTTTTCAGATGAAGGGGAGCCTGCGTATATAATTACATTTAAGTATATAGATGCTTGTGGGTGGTGAGGTATGTATCTGTGCATGAATACACCGTCCAATGCAGTGTCTTACCTGGCAGTAAATATGAACTAAGTACACCAGCTCCTTGGACTCATAGCCGTTCCGTGTCACTTCACACTGTTCATCCCCGAGGGACAACTGAAAGACACAGACAGAGAAAAGGGGTTGGAGCATTAGACAAGCATTTTTCAAGAAAAGAGTCAGAGTTGGACAGTGGTGACTATAAAAAAAAAAAAACAGTTAATTATAACAAACCTTAGCCTTTGCCTTAACTCTCATGTCTCAGTGGGAGGACAAAAATTCAGTCAGAGAACAAAAGAAGAAAAACATCTCTAGTGTGGTGCAGCAGGGACAGTCCATTCTGACCTCCACATCACAAAGACTTTGACAGGTCCATTTTTACAAACTGACAACACTACAGTCTGCACAAAAAGCACAAAAACAATTTAAATTCTACTCAGGATCCCATGTTTGGCAGACGTGTCAGGTAGAGAGATGGCCATAAAATGAAGAAAGCCAGGAAAAGAAACGATTTTTCATTTCATTTAATGAATGATGCAGTTGCGATTGTGTCAGTCATAAGTGTAATATGTGTCGCTTCGATGAAGAACCGCCACAAGATCTAAAATAAACACGAGTTGCAGTGAAACAGTGCAGAAGAAAGTTTGCCAACTTCAAAGCAATACTGTGAATATCAGGGTTCACTTTTCCAATATTGTTTTCACTCCAGGTGTCCAGGATGTTATTACCAGTCAAAGCGGAGGGTGAAAGGTAGCTTTTAATCACAGCACTCATCTGACCTACATAACAAAAACCCAAAGGAACAACTAAAAAAACTGAACTGAAAGAAAGGAGGTATGTGTTCAAACTGGATCCACCAACAGGAAGCTTCTGAAAATAGGTGGATGTTGTATAAGATGATGATTATACTCATGGTGTCCTAGTGAACAGAGCTGACCGCCCACATTTCAATGAAATATAGATGAGGAAACAAGCCAGAAGCTGGGAAGGCTGGCACAGCCGGCATATGTTTAGTGGAGATCACTGAGCATGCTCATATGACCAGCTGCGCTGAGGAAGAGGCTGCTGGCAGGTGCCTTCTGTAACAGCTCCATCTTTACAACCAAAACCAAAGATTCTTCTTGATTTGTTTTTTGTTTTTTTTAATGATGTGAACGTGATATCTGGACTCATCCATTCTCTGAGGACACAGCCTGATCAAAGACACTACAGCCATATGCACAGTATATATCTGCCTGTTTGTAATTCAGTGCAGGTACATTGTAGGAATCACACAACAGGGCACAGATCCTCTTCCATGTAATTCAGTATATTCTGCCATACAGGTTTTATCACCAAGCATTGGTGGCATGACCACAACCAACTCCTGCTATACTCACTTAACCCGTCCCCATTGCATCTCTAATATAAATCCATTACTGGGCATAATACGAGTCTTTGTTCCTTAAGCTATATCTTCCTCCAAATCCATATTAACCTTAGCTTCTCATACTCATTTTGAATTGGATCACACAGCATTTTGGAACATAAAATCAGGTAATGCAAAATGCTGCTTAATCTCCAAATATCATGGAGCCCCAGGTGTTACTCCATTCCCATCCTCCCAAAAGATGATTATTCCTTATTCGAGTGCAGATATCACAGAGTAAAAACCCCTTCCTCAACCCACTGAGCTCTGATAAGGAGGTTTCAGGTACACTCGGGGAAAAGAAATGCAACAGAGACGCTCATTAGCAACTTGAGAAACACCACTATTAACAAAGCAGGACGTGTGTTTAGACAGGAACTGCAACAAAGTGTGTTTCAATACGGAGGCAATGCCCTGCTTCAGAATACCCAATGTGTGTTTCGCTTCCTTAAGAATTTAGCTGTAAAAGCTGAGTGTCTGCACAGTGTTTGAGAGTATGCTGTTACTTTCATTACATTTCTCAGTGAAGCTGTCCTGTGGTCTCTCTCCGCTCCATTCTGTCAACCTCCTACTGTGGGTGAGGGGCCTTTTATTAATTTACTAATGCTGACATTTAAAAGTCGTCACATGTAAACGTGAAAGAAAATCTATATTAGCACCACTTTCTCTATTGAGTCTGTCCCACAGCTGAACTGCACTCGCTTACCAAACAGCTCAGGACAATAAAGATGTTTGTATTGGTATTCAAAGCAATGTGGTCATTTCAATGCCATATACCTGAAGCACAGTAGTTTGTAAAACACAGTGGAAAAGCAAGGAAAAACCTAGAACCACAACCTTTAGAGGTTCTAGTTATGAATTTGCTATGTGCTTCATCTTCTTAGATTAAATCTGCATCTGTTTGTTCAGACAAAAGACACTTTCTGCTTTCACAACAACAAGCATAAGAAAAAAAAAAGACTGAAGGTATTTATGTGCTCTGAAGGTCCACTAAACAGATATTGTCTAAGCGATGTCACGGTGCCAGCGAATGGAGAAAAACACATGGAAGTGTTTTTGTTCCCATTAAAATGGGCTTGATTTAAGGACAGTTGTTAATGGAGGGGCAGCAGTAAACAGAGCCTTAGCAGAACAACAGTGTTCCTTTCTGCAACTGTGTCCCTTTTCAGAGACACAAACTAGTATGACATCAAATGACCTAATTACCTCTCTGTTGTTCAGAATCGGCCCTGAGCAACCCAGAGATGTTTTCGATGCACAGGCAAAAGCCATTCTCGTGACAGAGCAGCCAGCAACAGCTATAAAAACAAACTTTAGCAGCAGAGGTGCACAGAGCGCACAAAAAGCTTTCTCCCATTTCACTGGGAGAGTTTATGGTTTTGGACCTACAGTATACTCTAGGAAAAAGAGCAGCTGCCCAATTACTAACTGCAGCCGAGGAGATGAGTAGTTATTTTGATAGACCGGGATCACTGTAAAAAGCTAAGACATCATGTGGGACAACAAAGCATTGCTGTTTTAATATACAGTGTAAACTGTGCTGTGAGTCCGGATAAGATAAGCTTTGGAAAACTTCTCATCGCCGGTGAATGTTCCTTCTCTGTAAAGTTTTTGCAACAGAACATTCTTCTTCTTCATCTTTTAATTGTATTCAGCATCATGTCCTTGCACATAAGCTGCTGTCTATTTTATTAGTGTTTATTGGTTAACTGACACATCTGAGGGATTTGTCCTGTCCCCATGTCTTTGAATGTCAGAGTGATCATACAGATAGGCATGCTCTGGCAGATGACTCCGAGTCTGTGTTTAGACACAGTGGTGCTTTTAGCTCAATGCTAACATCAGCATCATATTATGCTCACACTGACAATGCTGATGTTTAGCAGGTATAATGATTAACATATTCCACGTTTGTTCAGTGTGTTATAGCATGATAACACTTGCTAATTAAAACCAAACACAGAGAGCAGCTGAGGCTGATGGGAAATATCAGCAGTTTTCCAGGTATATGGTCATAAACCATTCAAATTCTGATGATGGCGCGAGTCGAAAAGTGAGAGGATCACGAGAGGTCACGGTTATAAGTTCATCCTGAGGTGAACATGGATGTCTGAACTTAGCTGCCAAAACACAGTGTTGCTAAAGGTGAAGACAGATAGATATTTCAGTCTGGACCAACCGACCAGTACAGACAGACCTGCAGCCATGTCATTAACAAACCACAGAATGTTTTCCTTAAGGAAGCTCAGACGTTAGAGTGTTAATAAATCTCTGCTGCAAGTGATTTATCAACATTAGTACAGACATGATCTATACTTCCTTTATCAAGTCAGTTATCATGATCTGTTGCTTTAGAAATCTCAATCTGAAAAACAAAAACCTTGTGGGAGAAAATATGAACGTGAGCTGTAAAGTCACTGCTGTGATTGAAAGCTCAGGTCGTCTTACTGGACTCCAAGGAGCCTCTACACAGTGAGTTTAATTCACTTCCATCAGGATGGAGGTTTTATCTCCCTAGAAGTGACACTAACAGATATTTAAGGTCACACCTCATCTTATCTTGTTCTATAACACTTTCCCTATTGAATCCTTGGTTTTAGTGACAGTTATGTGACTGTTATTGTCAGTGTCTGTTCTGCAATGTTATTTCTCACCAATAAAAAAAAAAGATATGAGGTCTTTTATTCCATCAGCTACTGGCTTTTAAACAAAATGTGATTTGTGTGTTTTCTAGCTTCTTTCCTCTGCTTTCCCTAGATGGGTTTTGTGATAGTGACAACAGCGACAGTGGAGTTAGCCTGTTGTACTTCCATGTATTTATTGTGTTTTTTAATTCATTGCTGTTGTTACTGACATATTTATTATTACTGACTGCTGTGTGGAAGCCAGACATAAAAGCTTTGCTCTGCTTATCTGTTAGGCAAATGGTGTGTATGTGTATTTTGAGATTATGATGTATGACAGTAGCCAGAGTCACTGTTTCCTTAGATGAAAAAGTCATAAGGGAAGATAGTAACTCAAAAGCAATTTCACACATGCAGATCTTCTGATTCATGTTGAGGTCATGTGTCAAAAAAAAAAAAGCAGTAAGCCAATGTTGTGGAACAGCTAATTTAGCAATATCTGTGCTATTACTGAGTCGTCCTTTGTGATGCAAACTGCAGGACTCCCGGGTCCAGCACACAAAAGTCTCAGTGTGGTGTTTCTGTAACACACTTTCATGTGGACTTTCAAGCAAACAGTAACAAGAGTCTGGGGTGCTCTGTGTTAAGGCTCAGTTCTGACAGATGACAGTAATATGCAGCTGCATTAGCTTCTCTGACCTTAATTAAAACTACATGGAATGATGCCCTGAACATAACATCTGGCTTCTGCTCAGCAAACTTGGGATGATCATATGGTGAAAACAGACAGTAGCCAGTAATATGACTGGAGAAACCACGAATGCCCCTTGGAAAGACAACACAGCAACTGCATGGATTTAGTATGTGACAGGCTTAAAAAGAGTTCTGAACTGATTTAGCAGAGATTGAGCAGAGATGAGGAGCAGGCTACGGAGGTCTGTAGTCAACTGACGCTGACTGGAGCAACAAAAGGCTTTATGCAACCTTTTCACTTATGTAGTAGTACTAACATCTGTAAACAGGCTTTGGTGTGTAAAATTGCTAGAGTTTCCAAAAATATGTTTGGTAAAGAGGTTCTGCAAACATCAGTAAAAACCTATGGTAAACTAAAACGCAGGTCTTCAGGTTTGTGGGGAAAACTTCTCTCTTTGGGAGAAGTATTTCAGATACCAGTCAACAAAGTGCATGAATGGAGTACCAACAGTCACACGTCTACTTTTCAGCAGGAAGACACTTGTGAGCATAAAATTTGTTCAGACATATCTGTTCTTCTGCTGACAGAACTTTCAGAGATTAAAGATGGCTTTTACTGAGCAAACACGCCAGCGAGTGAGTGGATTGCAGGTTGTATCCCAGCTGAATAATGAGACATCTGTAAAAGAAACATTTCCAAAACCACATTACAGTTAGAACTTGCAGAAACATTTTCAGTGGTGTAGAAGACTGTAAAATACAAAGACCAGTGCCTGCTCAACAAAACAGTTTTAAACCACTTCAGCAAGTGCTTCTGCTTTTAGCCAAATTACAACTTATGACAAGATCCAGAGCCCGGGCCAGATCCTCTGCATCCAACTGAGTGGCATACTAGACAGGTTGTCTACCATTCTGGGCCTGTTTTTTGCAATGCATGCAACACGCCACATTATAATTTGATTTCAGTCCAACCTGCACTGCACTAGCACACATTGTCCCTGTAGCTCCCGCAAAGCTGCAAACAGCAAAGGTGACTGCAATCTTGTCCATCCTGAGCAAACTGGATTTTCTTAACCATAAGCACCAGAATAATGAAGTGAAAACACAAAATATGATATGAATTAATACTAAATATTAAAGAATTAGTTCTCCTGGATGTACTGGGTGCAAGTTTACTCTCTATATTATGGTAACAATGGAGAAATATATCACTGTGACATGTAGAAAATCACTAGAATTATAACTATTTGTATTAACTTTCTCCCTGTCCTCAAGTTATATATGATCATATTGGAAACAGATACCCATCTATGGGTGGTCTGTGCATTGTTTGTATCATTGTAAGAGCAGGCTCATAAAATTAACAGCAAGAGAAATACCACCCATGGATGATGGTCATTTTCCAAACAGAAAATGTCAGAGGTGAAGTTAACACTTGTCCTAACAAAGGGTTGTGCAGAGGAGAAGAGCTTAATCTAACGGCCATATTTTAGACACAAGCAATTTTTATGAGTCCTGCAAGAAGACAAAGACAAGGGGGAAGCATTGCTCTGACAACTGCAGAGCAGCAGCAGAAAAAAAAACGAGAGGAAGGAACAAAATTGCACAGTCGAAAAGACAGAAAGACACTTTGTACTCACAGCCGTTCAACTCTGGTTTTTCCTCATCCCTTGTTTGAGCTCCTACACTTTCCTTCCCTTCGTGCCGTGGAGCTTCATGCTCCGAGTTTGCCCCTCCTTAACACTCCAACACCTGTCCCCAGTCTCTATTTCTCAGTGCGAGTGTGTGAGTCTAGAGTGCGAGAATGTACATCCCGTCTCGCAGAGTCCCGTTTCAAGTGCCCGGAACACAATTCCCCTCGGCAGGACGTAAATGTCAGCTCTCCACTTTCTTTCACATACACTGTAAGCTCCCCTGGTGTGGGATTCAGAGACAGGGGGGAGGCAACAATATTAGCAGCAGCAGCAGTGTTGGAGCATGAGAGGTGGTGGCGATGGTTTGGTGGATTCCTCAATGGGACAGCTTTCCTCTCCTCCATTTTGCCCTCTCTCCCATCCTACCATTGTGATGCCCCATCCTGGTTTTCTTGCCTTCTTTTTGTTCTTAGCTTCTTCTCTCTGATGGCTGGCACCCAACAGAACTTTAACACCCCAGTCTGATTACCAACAGGAAATAATGGGAGGGAATAACCAGATTAAAACAAAAAAAGCAAAAACACAACTGTTTTCTCTCAGTCTTGTTCTTCTGCCGACCTCACTGTCTGGTTTCTCTGTCCCTCAGCCACATGCTATTCTCTCCCTTTTTTCCCTCTTGTCTGACATGCTGGCTCACCCCTCCCCCTTCTCTTCTCCTCCTCTCCCCCTCTGGTTGGTACGTTCCTGGGACAAAGAGCAGGGATGGAAGGAGGGAGGGAGAGAGAGAGCAAAAAAGAAGCAGAGGAGAGGGCAAGAGGCAACAGAGAAAAAAGGGGAGGGGGTGCACTTGCAGGAGAGCAATTTTCTTTCCTTCCACACGTGCAGTCCTCTCTCTACTGTCTTCTTGCACTGTGATATTCTACTAAAAGAGTTCAACTGAGGAAATGTGCACTTCTTATAGACAATTAATATTAGACAATGATAAGTGGACAATTAAAGAGTCAAAGGACATGTAGGCATTACGCCTCAAAGTATGTCGATAACCGCTTCTTCTCAAATGCAGCAAATAATGGAAAGCTGCTTTCAGCACCAAGCGACCAAACCCTGTATTTAAAAATTCACTCTACAATAAATAACCATGGAGTATGGTAGCTCGCAGTTTACCACACTTGCAAAGTAGAAATAGAGTCACTAAAAATACAACCTTAACCTCCCCTCTGCTAAACACCGTGCTCTCAGGTTGCAGCCAGATACCTCAAAAAAAAAAAAGAAAAGAGGAAAGAAAGGAAAAGTATTGGTTGCATCAGCTATGATGACTTCATATGTGCCATCCACACATGAGATAGATTAACAACACCTATTGCTGCAGAGGAGAGCGGATTTCCAAGCAAACAGCCAGCCCCAGTGAGGAGGACATGTCGGAGCCAAGAGAGGCCACAAGGATACGGAGCCGCCTGGGACCTGCAGCGCTCACAAAATCCCTCTGTGCTGTTTGAAAACATGCAGGCAGAAATCATACATCAGCGTAGTTCAATTAAACTTTAGCTTTAAATAATGCAAACTAATTTACTTACTTTCATTGCTGCAGCCTTCATTCCTGAGACAAGTCAGTGATCAAAACTAAACTGAAAAGAACAGAAAAGTTCTTCTTGCCACACCTGTTACTAAATATGTACAGCAAAAATGCAATGAAGACACAGAAGCTAAATTATTCCAGCCTTCCTGAAAAGCAGAGTTCAGGATGAGCTGTGAGCTGGGATGTCTGGTTAGACTGGCTGCCGAAGCAGAGCATCAAATCATTCTCTACTACAAGTCTGCTTATGAATATCAAACGATAATCCAATGATGACCCAGTTCATTCAGCTCTGTGCTGCGCTATACCAGTGAGGGGCCGGACTGATTTCCTCACCGACCACATGTGGGGAGGTCAGATGTTGTCCAGGAAATTTACCCACAGTCATAATTCCAGAAACTGAAGCAAAAAGCAAGAATATAGACACAAACAATATCTGTGTATGACCATATTTTTGTTTGCCATCTTCTGAAAGAAACTGTGGATAAAACTACTGTAGATCACTCAGGTGTGTTGCACTGCTACACTGCTCCTACACTCAGATCCATGACGAACTTGAATCCCAAACCTGAGGACACCTGACTTAACTCAGGTGTGAATGAATATGAATTATTTCCACTGATGGCTACAATGTTCTCTCTGGAACTGATGGTATTGGATGTGGCAGCTCAGTAACCCACTAGTAGCCTACTTGAGATAATTAAAGAAAGACACGTAAAAGGTTACATCATGCTAGTTATGAAGCTGTACTGTACATGTTTTATGGCAATCCAGCTAAAAGGTGCAAAGACCTGCCACTAAAAACCACAAATATGACCCTATGAACCATCAATGTCTGTACAAGATTTTGTGGCAACACCATCACGCAGACATTGAGATATTTCAGTCTGGACCAAAGTGGTGGACGGAACAACAGACCAATATTTTCATCCCTTGAGTCACACCCGCTAATAGGATGGATAATAAAAATAAACCCAGTAATAAACCAGAAAAACTACAGTGCAGTCCTGCAGGAACTACCAGGGGATAACAGACCTTGGATTTCTCAAATAATTCTCAGTTCTCATTTATGGGCACAGACCATGGAGGATTTGTCTGTAAATGATGTGAAAGTAATGTATTTCTGGTCATTTAAATAGTAACGCGTCACCTTTTAAATGAAACACCAACATTATTTTTGACTGTCTAAAACGAGCACCGCTGCTTGTTGGCCCCACAGTGCTCCTCCGTGCTTTTAATACATTTCCCAGGAGTTTCTCCATTCTCTGCTGTAACTGTGGCGTAAGAGAAAGATGCAGAGCTGCAGTACACTAACCACTTTTGTAACCATATGCTAACTATTGAGCAGTAGAAAGCCTGCTGACTTTGTGCAAATTCCTCAGGGTTGGTGGCTTCAGTGTTTGTCTGCCACAACAAAGCAGAAAATCCAAGCTTGTGCAATTTCTGCACAGAGAGATTCTGGTCTCACAAGAAGACTGCAAGTAACCTGGTAACACAAAACAATGACAAGCTCTGGTGGTAAAACTACTCTGTTTAATGAACTGTGATTTAAATATGCGTTTGCCTTTCTGCTTATCTAGTGTAGAAACATGGAACTGAGTTTGTTAATCAGACTCCAACTCGTGTTAAAAAACCAGGAGGACTGACTCACAGACGTTATTCATGGTGATACAACAATAATCATAAATAGACACTACACAAGTTGAAGCCACTCATTAATTTGTTATTTTCAAATATGTGGGGATGGAAGTTTGGAGAAAACAGGGGAGTAATGCCATTAAAAATAATGACCGGTCTCCCATGATATTATTTTCACACTGTGGTATTTTTATCAGACTGCGGAACTAGAGGGGTTTCAAGTGCAGGGCTGCCTGTGGGGCTTTGCTGCAGTATTTCAGAGCTGGAGGAAGGAGTGTGAAGGGGCTCCATCTAAAATCATTACTAAAGCTATAAAAATGGAGCGGCTAAGCGACGGAGGAGTGCAATGGGATTTAAACAGAGAGAGAGAGACGGTGTAAGGGGATGAGATCATAACTTGGAGGAGGTCATGTCATATCATCATCTGCCGCTTATCTGGGTCCAGGCCCAGGTCACGGGGGTGACTGCTGCCCAGTCCACAATGCACCGAAGTCCTATAGGGCCTCCTACGGGTGGTGGGCCCATGAGAGGCGGTGCTGCCCGGAGTGGGGTTCAAACCCACAACCCAGAAAGAGTGAGTCTCGTGCGCTACCAACTGAGCTAACCGGGCAGCTGACTTGGAGGAGGTTCACAAAACAAATCCCATTATGAGGACGATTTGCTTACTGTAGTGTACATACATTCACACACCAACTGCATGAATTGAAGAGGAGGGGCTTAACGCAGTCAGATGGAAGGGCATCGAGTGGAGCTAAAAATGGATTTCCACCTTAGTGCAGAGAGTATAATGTCAATATGTGGGTCCTACTAATTCAGGCCACTCCGCACACTGCTGTTATCTCACCTCGCAGTTAGCTGTGTGCCCATTACATTCACACACCAATGTGAGGATAATTAGATAATGTACAGAGAGGGTACGATTCACAAACACTGGTCATGATGCAGGAGCTAAATGGACTGTGTCCTTTCAAGGCAGCTCAACAATCCAGTTTCACAGAATGACTAGAAAGCAGAAAATACCAAAAACATCCCCACGTCAAGAGGATATTGCTATTTCTTTGTATCTTCTGTTCCAGCTTAATTTTCATGAGGCCGAAAAGGGGTAAGACGTTCCAAACATGCTTTCAGTGCTCCCGGGGTGAAGCAGTTACTCCAGCAGCCAGCTCAGCAGTTAAAATGTTCCCACGTCCCAGGCATTTGCCCGCTGGAGGCCCCCCAGGTCAGGTAGGAGAAGACAGGACGGTTTGTCAAGTGTGAAGGAGGAAAGGGAAATAAATCAGTCTGGTCGAGCTGCAAAGTCCATAACAGGAGAGAGTACAGGGAACAGAGTCTGGGCCCACTATGTTTTATGCTGACTGGCTGGTTGTCAGTTTAGTGAACCAATCACAAAACAGTAAAGGAGAACATGAATATCTCTCTTGGAATGTGAATGTACATGTCTGTGTACGGCCTCCATTCATTGGCATCAAGACAAACACATGTTTGGAACACGGACGCACAGACCTTTGGTGCACAGGATGTGATGTGTTTTATATTTCCACATTAGTTGGGGGTGTAACAAGCATCACAGAGAAAATTCAACAGAAAATCAGTGAAATATCAGTGAAAATAAGTCACATTATTGATCTCAATGTAAAAGCATTATAGCTATGTGATGATATGTTGGCACTTGAAATTTTTTAATATGATCACTTTAAAGTTTGTGACTCATTCTTTCAAAAATACCAGTGATAAATCTAAAAGGCTGCAAAGTGACTGACAGGAAAAGAAAACATTTCTGATGCAGAAACGATGAAATTGCAAATTCTTCTACGTCTGAACCGTTTGCTTATTTGACATGAGAGATTTTTGCATTTGTGTTTTTGTCCTTGCTTTTCTCACAGGTCTGAAGTAGATGAGGAGCAGATGGCAAAAGGTGATATCATGTATTTTAAGCTACTGCAAACCAAATACAATCAACAGCTGCATTTTTGCATTTTAAATTCTAGTGAAATAATACCTAAAGATGTTTTTGTTTCAGATTTTTCATTGTTGCTTATTTGGTCATAAATACTTATTGTTACTGAGAAATACCTAAGATTTACTCTGTAGTTTTCCAGCCATATCTTTAACAGCCAGTCAGCTTTTCTGCCACTAACTTTATAGACAATCACATTTCTAACACAACCCTCCAACAGTGCTGTCCTCCAACAAAGACCATGAGAGACACTGAGAAAGGGAGAAAGGTTATGTGTGTGTGTGTGTGTGATGTGTGTGTCTGTGTGTGTGCGCACTCTGGCTGGTCTTTTGTTTCCTCTAACAAGGGCAGAATGAGTCTAACCGTTACATCATCCTCTGCTTACAAGGAGCAGAGAGGTCCTCTGAATGCGCATGTGATCGAGGGTTTGACATCATGTCTTTGCAGGGCACAGCTCTCAGTTTGTTGTGTCCACACTCACATTAGAGTGTGAACAACTATGGAATTAAACCCAATCTACAATTTGGCTAACTCTTTATGTACAAATGCTGATTACTGGTCATGAATATTCTCTGGATCCTGCTGTTAGTCAACGCTGTGCCTTTAAAGGACAGCCTGGCCGGGTGTGTGCTGCACGGTGCTGTCTTCAGTATAGTGCTGCAGTTGATGGATTGGGTCCCACCAGGGAAGGGAATTCATCTCTATGCATCCCTCTTGGTCCTTTGTGAGTGAGGCGGCTGAGTGGGCAGTGGGAACATATTGTGACACGATGCTCAGCTAGCTGGGAGGATGCAGGCAGGCAAGTGATGGAGGGGTGGATGGATAGAGGGGTGGATGGAAGGATGGGTAAGAGCAGAGACAAAATGACAGGCATAACCTCTGCCCCCCCCCCCCCCCCCCCCCCCCAGACCGTTCCTGTCATGTCAGAGTGCGAAGGAAGAAACAGCTGAGGCACATCAGGCGTACAGCAGCACACAGTGAGCTGGCCTAAAGAACGGCTGAGAGGGGCGTCAGTCTTTATCACACGCATGGCCGCACGCATACATGCAGCCTACTGCTCTCATTCACCCATACACACAAAATCACACCCTCTATAACTGCTTGCCCTGTTGTTGAAATGAGAGAGGGGGCACTCCGTCGCAGCTCTTAAACTCAGATTGATTGCCATGATTATTGTTGGAGGCTGGATACACCACCCTGTCTTTGTTTCTCTCTCTCTCTCTCTCTCTCTCTCTCTCTCTCTCTCTCTCTTTTCCCTACCAGTTCGCCTACAGAGCAAACCGGTCCACAGAGGACGCCATAGCCACAGCACTCCACACTGCACTATCACACCTGGAGCAGCAAGGGAGCTATGTGCGGATGCTCTTTGCAGATTACAGCTCTGCATTCAACACCATCCTCCCTCACAAGCTAGTGGTCAAACTAGGGGACCTGGGGCTTCCACACTCAATCTGCATGTGGATAGACAGCTTCCTCTCTGACCGCAGACAGAGGGTCAGAGTGGGCCACCACACATCCACAGCCCTAAGCCTCAGTACTGGCTCTCCCCAGGGCTGTGTGCTGAGTCCCTTGCTCTACTCCCTCTACACACACGACTGCTCCCCTGTTCATCACAGCAACAAAATGGTGAAATTTGCAGATGACACTACATTGGTGGGACTCATCTCCGGGGGTAGGGGGGAGTCTGCCTACAGAGATGAGGTGGAGCGACTGTCAACATGGAGCAGCGCAAACAACCTGCTCCTAAACACCTCAAAAACCAAAGAGCTCATCATAGACTTCAGGAGAAAGAAAACGGAGATCACACCTTTAACCATCAATGGGGACTGTGTGGAGAGGGTGGCAGACTTCCGCTTCCTGGGTGTCCACATAGAGGAGAGTCTATCCTGGAGCGTGAACACCTCTGAGCTGCTGAAAAAGGCCCAGCAGAGACTGTACTTCCTGAGGATACTCAGGAGGAATAACATCACACAAAGACTGCTGGTGTCCTTTTATCGTGCCTCCATTGAGAGCATACTAACATACTGCATGTGTGTATGGTACACCAGCTGCACAGCGGCTCAGAGGAAAGCACTCCAGAGGGTCATCAACACTGCCCAAAAGATAGTCGGCTGCCCTCTCCCCACACTGGAAGAACTACACAGCTCTCGCTGTTTGAAAAAAGCACAGAACATTATAAAGGACACCCACCATCCCGGTCACTCCCTGTTTGAACTATTGCCTTCAGGCAGAAGGTACAGGTCAATAAATGCAAGGACAAACAGACTCAAACACAGTTTTTATCCAACCGCAATAACAACCCTCAATACTGCAAAAAAATAATATGCAATACTCTGTTTTTAGGAAATGATTTGGTGCGTATGACTGCGTGTGTATGTCTGTTGTGTATGCTGCTAGTGTTACTATATGTTCTATATGTTTTATTTATTTATTCTTTTTAATATTTTTCTTAATGCACTGACTGGAGAGCACTTTAAATTTCGTTGTACCTGTGACAATGACAATAAAGATCTATTCTAAAGATCTATTCTATCACACACACACACACACACACACCATGTCACCAGGCCACTTATGACACTCCAAGTTCATTATTAATCTATGTCCCTGAACATCCGAACTGCATTTGCATAATGCAGTTTGGGCAGCTGTAAAATTCTTGCCTCAAATTTTCATCAGTTTCTCTGGTGCACGTCTGACCTCTCTGACCTCTGGCTGAGCGTATGAGGAGAGGAAGCTTTTGTGTTGAAGGGCCGTCTGTCTGGCTGTGACCTTACGGCACTACAGCAGATACACCAAACCATGAAAACACACAAATCTAAAGAAACATGGTGGATATCAGGTTGGTGATACTCTAAGAAAGCTGTGCTGGTTGAGACTAAAATAGCTAAAATTTAAGTCTCCAATCTGCAAAAGTATTAAGAGTAGTTTAGAATCACTCTTATAAAGGCTCTGGGTCTCTGTAAAGCGCTTTGAGACAATTTTGATTGTGGAAGGCGCTATATAAATAAAATTGAATTGAATTGAATTGAATTGAAATAAAGATGGAGGACCAAACTCATGCAGCAGAGGTATCTTTTCTAATCCACACATGTCTCTTCCTTGTCAAAACCTGGGGCCTACATCTCCCACAAAGCATCACGGCCGCTGACAGTTCAGTCACAGCACATCTACTCCTTCTCCCTCACATAAAATCCATCCAAACATATGAATATGGAAATACTGTCCATTTCAAAAGTAAACTACTTCACAGAAAAGTCCATGCTCAGTGTATGTGCACTATAGCCTTCAGGTTTCCCCATCATCCTCGTTTAAGTTGCATAATGGACCATGATTGGCTCCAGACTGGTTGTGATGTCATAAATCCTGCTCGTACGTCTGCATGTTACACTGAGATTCAAGGTGAGCTCAGTGAAACTTTCCCCTTCAGCAGATGACTGTGAAAAAGTGCCTTGTGTCAAACTCTGAGCTTCACCCTGCAGAGTGATGCAAACGTCCAAGTAACAACAACGAAAACACTTTTTTTTCATCATGAACCAAAGAGAACAGTGACTTAGTTTTTGGACAGGACCAGCTTGAGTGGTTTTGAACTCTCCATTAATAGTAAAATGTCTAAGAGCTCGAACCACAGAGTGGTCTATGTGCGACAAGATGGGACAAAATGGCAGGTTGTAGATAAACCATATGGAAGAGCAGGGCCGACTGGCACAGTGGGAGAACAGTGCTGAAGTCAATAAAGTTGTTTTCCTGGTGTCTGGCTGCAGACTGTATCATGTAGTCACTGGCCTGCAGGGCTGGGAGAGGGCTGAGGGGAACCGAGCGGAAAAGAGGGAAGCTGGAGGCCATTCAAGAGAGACATCAAGCAGGAAGTAAGCCATGGACAGAGCGGCTTCAGGTTGTCTAGAGGATAACAAGTACAAACAGTCTTAAAGAATAAGAAAGGTTCTATGAAAGTGGCTCCTTTATTAGATACACATGCTTATGAAAGCAAACAGCCATCTCATTTCAATGGCAAACTGTGCAACTACAGCTCCGTCTAAACAGCCTGTGGACATGGTCAACAAGTTCAGTTACTGTTCAAACAGGCTTTACAATGTGTGACCTAAGCAACTTTAAATATTGTACTGTTTGATTTTTTTGTTGCCAGACAGCGGTTCCATCATATTGTAAATACCTGCCCTCTGGCAATTTTTATACAATGCAGAGAAAGATCCAGTAAACTGGAAAACAGACATATTAATAAAATGTGCAGCCCACAGCAGTTCTATGAGCCAAACACCTTGTCCAAGTGCAAGGTCAGAGGCCAGAGCTGTTTCAGATACCAGGAGTACCACAAATAAAAGCTTTGTACAGCAGCACTGGTCAGAAAGGTTTCTGTAAATGTTCATCTTATAGTGGGTTAATGTGGACCATGCTGGCCCCAGTACTCTCAGGATTTAGGTCTACAGTGGGCATGTGATCACCAAGATTATTATTATTATCATCATGATTCATGATCTACCTTTTTCCAAAGCACAATTTTGGCCAAAATATGTGAAACAATGCAAAGTATTCACCCTTTTAAGAAAGTTACATCAGCAATAACTTTTTATAAAAATTTAATAGCTTTCAAAGCTTCTCTGAAAAAGTTTAATCATTCAGTAGATTCTTAGAAAGCCTGCAGCAAACCAATATAGAGCCAAAATCAATAAAAGCTTCCACAGCAGCCCTGAAACCTACACATCCCTCTAAGTACTAAACTCCTTCAAAAGCAGTTTGTATATTGTTTTGTGATCTATTTTTCTAGTAAATTATTCCCCATTCAGTGTCTTACTGATGTAGAATGACCTCTAGCTTTACTTTGGATGAGGAGTCTGTTCTGTCTGCATAAAACAGCCGGGAGCGAGCTGAGCTAAAAAGCAAAGGAGAGGAGCTCACACTGACGAGAGCTGCAGAGCGAGTACATCAGCAGAGCATCCTCAAACAAGAGCCAATACTCATTAGAGCCATCACATCACCACAAATACCTGTCAAATTAAATGAATACCTTTTTACAGGTGGTTTCACAGATGTGGTCATTAATTATTCTTTTCTTTACCATTTCTTACAAAGACTGACATGAGCAGCCTGATTCATCATGGAGAACGATTTACCAATTTGTTCCTGTGGTTGGGAATGTACCTACATTTTTTTTTTTTTTTTTTTTAAAAGGAAACTGGAGAATCATTCCCTTCAGAGTAAAACTATGTGATTAATGACACAACATCTTGTCTCTCTGCATCACTGAGCACCTGTGGCTCTGTATGAGAGATCCAGATACATTAATGATGAACTGTTACATTTCAGTACAATTAATATGAACTGACTGAACTAGTCTGTCTGATGTATGTAGTCTGTCTGATCTTGTGTTCACAACTTTTATCCACAACAAAGAATTCCACATTAAGGCTGCTAAGAATTTCAAGGGTATCTCCATATATTACATTTACATTCAGGGGGCACTGCTGTATGTAAATGTCCCTGTACATGCACATGGCAGGTGGATGCAGAATACGTGGATCTTTGTTTGAAGCAGCTCGTCTCCCACAGGCACAAAGACGAGACTAACTATATGAGAACAGAAATCACAGGCCCATCAGCTGCTGTCCTTTTATAATTTTTAGGCAAGAGGCTCCAAATGTTCTTTATTGATTATAAACTTGTTATGAGAATACACTGTGTACACTAAGTAAGAGACTGAGAGTATCTCTTATGTCAAAGTAAATAAGTACACATAAAGTTAAATTCCTGCTTTTTATTTTGGAACCACCAAATGCTGTGAAGGTACCAGCCACCCTGAAATTGTTGGTTCCTAAAATCCTTTCCAGACTGCCTTCTGCTCTCACTGACATGTTGACAGAGTTCTGGGATGGTGCTGTTTGTTCCAGTGTAGAAAAAGGAATGAATCCCTCTGAATTCATTCATTCATTCATTCATTCCACTGCACAAGGACTAAAATGTTGACCTTTGGAACTGACTGCATTAGACATGGATGCATCAATAATCCAGTGGTAGGTTACTTGAAATCAAGAGTTCAAAACTAAACAAAAAGATTAAAAATAAATAAATAAATAGACAGAGAGTACAGCCTTGTTGTGAGGCTATTCAGATTCAGATTCAGAGAACTTTATTTGTCCCCGGGGGGCCATTTAAGGCTATACTGAAGCACAGCTGTGATCTGGGCTAAAGGATCATCAGCATGCTAACATTCTCACAATGATACTGCTAACATGCTGATGTTTAGAGTTTATAATTCATCAATTCATCCTCAGGGGAAAATGAATGTCAATCCATTCAATAGTTAATGAGATATTGGGAACGTTGGTGACGAACCACATGACTGTCCAACCATGAACTTATCAGTCACCCTGTGTACAGTCCACTCACCATTCTGCCTCTCTATTCCCCTTAAGTGACCCTGCATTATACTGTGTACCCACACACACAAATACAAATACACACAGAAGTATGTGTGACACAAGTGGCTGTGCTGACCCATTCACAGTGAGTGTGAGGATGCCATTTAACACGTCATCTGTAGACACTTTACCTCAAATCACCATAAAATAACATGTCTGGATTCACAGTAAGGTGGCCCCCATGGGGAGCTGAACTCCTGCCAGGTTTGGCAGCATGCTCTGCTGAGCTGACGGGATCACAGTGTGTTATCAGCTGCAGGTAAACCTGCATATTATACTGTAAATGTTCAGACTCAGGTTCAGTGAGAAATAAAAAAAAAAATTTAAAAAAGATTCAAATTAGTTTCAATGTTGCCAATTATTTCTTATTATCAACAACAAATTTAATTGGACTCACAACACAACCTAGATGTCCACACTGAGCTCAGAGACCCATCTCCAAGTAACAGTGCAGCCGGTTTATCAGATTAGATCAACAACAGTTGCTCATCAGCAACACACTGGCTGTTCGCACAAAGCACACAAACAAAACATTAAATTCCAGTGAGTTAAACACCTCCTCACCAGCAATTCAGAGAATGTGCAGCCCTTAATAGTACATAATAATAATGATAATAATAATACAATATAAAATTATGAAAACAAATTCAGTTCATGTCAATGTCAGTGACTCAAAGGCTGAACAAAAACAATCCCCTCTGCCAACAGAGCTTGCTGGTTACCAGTCAAATATGATCTGAGATACCCGTGTCATGAGACAAAAACTGCCACGCAAGTGCTGCTCTGAATGCAGACACACTCCTTTTTGGCCCTCTGTGACTATGAGATCCTAATGTTTCCACAACAAAACTTCTGCCTGACTCACATTCTCCTTTGGCAAGGTTTTTTTATTATGGAAATGAAAGAATATGTCTTCCAGCAGAAGGCCTGATGCCAATCTGCTCCCAAATCCTAACCCCGTCTCAACCCAATACTCTGCACATCTGTGAGGCCTGATGCAGAAAGCAGAGCTCAGTGGAACGAACACAGGTAGATTTTAAATACAGAAATATTCCTAAACTTTACTGGTGCAGCTACAGGAGATGGAAAATGCCACTGCTGCAGAATATATTTCTCAGTGAATGTGTTTATGTATCTGAACAAATTGATATTGTAGCATCAGACACATCAGTCAGATAACCACCATGATGAACATAAAAAATTTAATTTGAGGAAACACTCTCTGAATGCTTAACTCAGCAGCAGTGTTTTCATCCGTCAATTCATCAACTATTTACATCATGTCAGAATCATTTGGACCAAATAAACTGAATACACTTGTGACCAATTCATTAAACAAGCAAACCTGTTTGGCTGAGCCTCGCTTATACATTAAATATATTGACTGACACGGGGAACAAATACAGAATAATGAATCCTTTAACAAATGTGAGTTTCCGCCGGGGTTCTGTTCCCTCAGTAGAAGAGGCAGGAGTCGTACTGAATGCTAAAACCAAACAGCAGCAAACACCCAAGCAAAACAAAGAAGCAGGGCTACTTGAAAGCAATATGAAAACCACAAAGGGTGAGACAGCCATGCTGCTCCGCCAGTACGAGCAGCCAGCACACACAGCTGGGACAACAAAAGAAGAACCAATCTACTGACTACAGACAATTCATATTAGCTGAAGAGTTTCCTTCATGGACGCAGTGAATGGACGGATAGATTCTGTGGTGTAACCTGAGTTATATCAACAAACAGCCTGCAGGTGAAGTAGATGTAAGCTTTTCAGCGTTCTCCCTCATTCTGCCCTCCCAACAGCAAAATGTAATAAACTTAGCTGACTGCTGACCTCTACTGGTTTCTAAACATGGTGGCAAAGTCAGGGATCCTCTGCAGTCTCTACAATGACGAGAGCTCAACGAAGGCAAATATGCATTTTCTGAAAGTAACAATACTTTTCTTTCTGATATGATCAGTCTCGACTATTTCAAAATGATGGTCTTTTCATTCTCGGCACCTGCTTATTTCTATTCACTTTCATTAAGGGATCGGACCCAATCCCAGCATGCATTTAGTGAAAGCTATAAAATGCTAATTTAAAACAACTAAATCATCCTTCAATCTTCACGCCCTTTATGCAAATACAGCATATTAAACAGCACTATGAATTATAAAATCAGTTCTATCCAATTTTAAGGGGCAGTCCAGCGATGTAATACGGCACTTCTTGAAAATTGAGGGAATCACAAGAGACAGATTTTAAATAATAATAATGGTCAAACCCAAAGCAGCAGAGGCCAAGATATTCTGACTTTTAGACCTGAGCAGGGGTCACGCTCTAAATACACTGGATCCTATAATTCCCGTAACACATCTCAGAAGCCAGTTTCATCAGATCCTCCTAAAAGCTCGCTTCTTTCAAATCCCACGCCTTCACTTTGTAGAGCAGGCTCTCTGATAAATATTTTAAGTCTCTTGCTCATGCCAACATAACTCTGATGACATAATCAAGGTCATGTTTTCAAACTTCTGAGCGCTAACTCCAGATCCACACAAGACGCTGCACAACTATTTTCATGGGCTGAGTAGTTTTCCTTACAGCGAGCAAACTGAGCTTCCTTCCCTTTATTTGCTCTAATTTGGACTGATTCTAACTTACAGCTTTCCCATTTAACTCTAAGTCTTTTCTTTTTCCCAAAAATATCCCATAATTCATTCCCATAATTCCATACTCCATACAGCAGACAAACTGTAGTATAATAAGAGCCCTGACAGTGTTTTCAAGGATCTACAGGCTAGAAAAACATTTTAGATATGAAAATACCTGTTTTGGAATAAATGTGATTCTCAGTCCCAGTCTGCACGTAAGAGTGATGTATAAACCTAGTGGAGGTGAGCATGATCAACCTCCTTGGAAAGATTTTTATCTTTAACTCAAACCTGAAGAATAACTTTGTGGTACAGCAGAAATATTAATAACACAAACCGATGTCAAGTACGAGACGTAGGCTGATAAAAGGGACCGGCACAGGGGTGGTGACAGTGATTGAATCAAGTGAAATATAAGAAATACTTCAGTGTCCTTTGGTGGAGGCTCCCTTTTCTTTTCTTCACAATTACTGAGGCATTAAATATCTGTGAACGTTCCCTGTGTTCAGGTTGTGATAGCCCGACGGTCTGTGACTGTAACAACCACGACACAGCAGCTACTCAGGCCAGAAGTAATTAGACCCGTGAGTAACTTGAAGACCCCTCAAATGAGGTCGAGATGTAGCCGACGGGGGCACTCATCAAGATATCAAACAAATGCAAATCACCGACCATCTCCATGATATCAACAGCAAAAACAATTCGGCTTGACGTCAACTGGAAGAGACACGTGAGTCATGCCTGTGTCTGTGTGAAAATCAGCTTTCAATTTCTTACCCAACACAGCAGAGGGAAAAAAAAAACTAGAGAGAACATCAGACAGTGAAGTTCAAAGCTGTGTCTACATCATGATTGACATCCGTAGTGGTGCGATTTTTAACAGCCAGTTAAAACCTCACTGGTGACACACACACACACACACACACCGCTAAAGGCCATCGCTGTATCCTCAGGTTGAATTCTTTCATCAGTTCATCATTTGGGATATATGTGATTAGACCTGACGTTAATATGGTAAAGGAATTAGGGAGAAAAGCTTTAAGGTCTTTACCTGAATTGTGCCAAAGTCCACGTTCTCATAGTGGAAGTGAGCGCACTCTGCCAGTTTTGGGAAGTGGCCCTTGGTGAAGCAAAGTCTGAAAGCGTAACACACATGCGCTCAGTTAGCACTTCATCCTCTGCTTATGACAACACCTTGGGAGCTGTGTATGACTAGTGTAAGAGGGAGAGAGCAGTGCAAACAGAGGGAGTGGAAGGAGGAGGAAGACACAGAAATAGATTCAGCGAATGGAAGGAACTCAGGCAGGAAACAGAGGCGATAAACAGCCAGTTAAGAGCGATAAATAGAGATGAACAGAGGGAAGGAGGGAGGTGGAGGAGACAGGCAGAGACAGGTGTGTGTCTGTGTGTGTCTACTCACTTTTTGACATTCTTGACCTTCATGCTGGCCGTGCTGCTGCTGCTCGAGCGCATGAGGGGCTCTGTCCGCAGCTCAGGGATCTCCGCACTCCTTGCCTAAGACGCACACACACACACATAAGCCACACAGTTGGTGCATACAAATAAATCTGTGCCACTGTTCTGCTGTCGGGACAATTTTCTGTTTAGGTTTTGCTTCGCAGCACCATTCAAAGAACCAACAGGCCTTGGACTTCAAGGACATTCAGGTCCATTGGTTGTAAACATCACTGTCTGCTCAGTGCTCAGAACTTTTTGCACATGAGATGATCATGATAAACCAACTTTATCCAGAACAATGATTGAATCAGACAGGCCTGCAAGGGAATATGTGAACTTCATGACCAACAGGTGTGTCCTGTCATTAATAACAAAGCACCAATAGTTTACTTACAAATGTCTATTTGACTTTTAATTTGTCATCACTGACCAGTGTAACCACAGCTACGCTGAGTCACACTCAAATTAAAGATGTTTTGATGAGCTGTCTCATCACCTGCTGGTGGAAAGAACATTTTAATAACCAGGTTCATTTTAGTCACACAAGCTTGTTAAATTACTCAGTATTTTATCAGCTTTGTTTTCTGGACCACAGTCTGGCATGATGATTACCAGTTTCCATGTTTTTTTTCCCATGTTATCCCTTTATTTACATCACATTACATTTGCATTGATCTTCTTACATTTAGCACTGTAACACTAAATGGATGCTTTAAATATGATCAGGCCATTTCATACATTGTTCCTCACAGGAACTGTGTTCCCATTGTTTTGCAAGTGATGATGGGAAAGTCCACCTCAACTATGAGACCAGTCTGTGGAGTTGCTGTAGCTGATGTGTTTTCATACACTGGACTATGAGTATGAGTATGAGACTATGAGTATTAGCGGAGATTGTGGTGAATAGCAGGTTTGCAGAGTAACAGCTTCACTAGATCTGCGTTCCTGAAAATGAGAACATGACAGAGGCTTTTTATTTTCAACTGGCTCTCTGTTTTAGCAAAATTGCAGATCTGTGTACCTCATGGTTTGGAACTCACTGGAATAAATTATGTCGTTTTACATAAAGCCAGGGGCTGATATTATGCTAAAAACAGAGCTGGCAGCCTGCCTAATATTTCTAACAAACAGTGGAAACCCTGGATTTTTTTAATAACAAAGTGGACGCTGTAACGCAGATCAGATGTGTAGGTGTGTATTGGTTACACCTGACAGATATGCGAGCCAGCAGATCGTATCGGTGCATCCCTGAGGCACGATGTTAAACAAACAGACTTCAACTCAGTGTGTAGAGCATAGATCTCTGCTTGAAGCAGCACATTCACATTTATTTTTCAACTTTACACATTAGCCACTTCATAAAATGGACAAACTTGCTTGAAGTTATCAGTGGCTCAAATAACCGTTTATGCTGATTCTCATGTGATGAAACTGATATTTCAGTTCATTACAGCGTTTGGTCCAGACATCCGCTCCACACAGGGGTTCATGAATAATCAGCCACTCTCCCTTTTTGTTAGAGTGTTCCTTAATAAACCCACTCACTTGCTTCATTTGGCTTAAATTAGACTGAAAATCAAACGCAGCTGTGGTCAACAAAACATTAACAGAGCCATGGGAATCTATTTTGGTGCAAGCAGATTTTATCTGTTAATATATTCATTGTGGAAATTTCACTTCAGCAATCTGACAGCAGGTTGTTGGAAACCACCTGGGAGACAAAATAACTTTAAAAAGAAGACAAAGAAAAAAAAAAGATTAAGAAATAAAAAAAACATCTATGGGAAGGTAACTGAAAAAAGGATCTGTAAGAAAACTCCTCCAAAGAGGTGTGAATCAGACCTGTGAAAGCTGAATGCATTCAGCTTTTAACTCCACAGCCAGACGCTTAGAGACAGTAAAGGTGGTATGCAGATGAGGTCAGGGGTTTTAAGACAGCCGAGACAGTCCACAACACCTCTGTCCAAGGTGTTAACTGGACGAGGCTGACAGAAGTGGACATGGGACAGCAGCTCTTTAGACACGGCAGTCGTTTTAATTGTTCATATACAGCAGAGCTGAAACACTTAGTTGATTAATCAATTAGATCGACGGAAAAACAACCTGCAACTACTTAGTTTGTCAGTTAAATGTTTTTCAGGCCAAAAGACAAAATATTCTCTGGTTTCAGCTTCTGAATTCTGAGGATTTGCCGCCTTATTCTGTTATTCTGCTTTAAATAATAATAAACAAAACCTTTAGGTAATCTGAAGACCTTGGACACATTTTTTACATATTTCTGACATGTTATAGACCAAACGATTAACTGATTAAAAAAAAAGAAAATCAGCTGGTTAATTGCAGCTCTAATATATAGAGCTATATAAGTTCACACAAACCTTGCCACTGGTGTGTGTGTGTGGATTGTTGTGAGGACCAGTCTTGGTTTTAAAGCACCATAGTCGGGGTATTCGTGCATTGTGAGGACATTCAGGTTAACACTTAGTTTGAAGGTTCAGGTTAGAACTAGGTTAGGGTTAGGGTAAAGGCTGGAGGGTAGGTATTTGGTTGTGATGGTTAAGGTGAGGATTAGGTGCTGGGGGAATGCATTTGTAAGACGGCCCTCACAGGTACAGAAAGACAACCGTGTGTGTGTATAAGCACAGGAATATTCCTAATGCCGGTTGTGTTTTTCTGACTGTGACTGTGATGATTATTGAAAAAGATTTTACCGTTCATTTTATCATCACATTGCAGGGATTTGGGAATGTTTTGCTCCATTATGCCTTGCTCTGCAGTTGACACAGAATATAATCTATCCTACACGGTGCAACAGGGCGTTGGTGCGACAGCTTACACTAAGTTGCTTAGCGCTTCTCGTCACCTCTTCAAACCACCAAAGACATGCATAATGCATGCTACTCCAGTATAGAGTCCCCCTCGTATCAAATATTGAACAAAGAATAGCAGACATGCAGTATTAAAAGCCTCGCCTCCGTTATCAATATTCATTAGCCTGGTGAGATTGTTGTTTCTCTTTCTCTCTCTTGCCCGATCGAAGTAAGCACTCGCGATAGGGCTCCAACCACGCGCCGACCACGGGTGGCTCAGCATGTTACCATGGAGACGGCCTCATTTTCGTGCGTGCTGTTGATGCAATAAGCAAGTCCCGAACCAAAGATAGGAAGGGAAAGGAAATAATGAATGATGCTGTCTGGTGAATGGAATCCAGTGTGGAGAGCTGGGCTGAAACGGGCAGATGACACAGGTGGCAGGTAGATGACTATCTATGCAAAGAGTTCGGAGGAGAGTCGCTGCAGAACACCAACAGTCATCTGCATTAATCATGAATGTGTGACGGCGTTTCAGGAGCAGAGGAGACAAAGTTTCAGTAGGAGAGAAAGACACAATTAATCAGCCCACTGGGTTAATAACAGACAGCGATAAGACTGTGACAGGCAGCAAACAAGCCGATCTGTTGTCGGAGGATCTGACATGTCACAAATGACATGAATGACACTCAGCAGGAGCTTCGCTTGACCCGGGACGACAACAGGACATTGATGAATGCACTGTATGTATTCAAATGTGTATGTGTGTGTCAGTGGAAACAAAAAGATCACTACAGTGAGTGTGTGTGTCTGCGTGTGTCTCACCATGGCACTGATGGTCTCCTCCCAGTCAGGTCTCTCTCTGGGATGGATGTGAGCCAGTTCAGGCACGATATCGTCCTCCTCCAGGTGACGTCCAGGCCTCAGACCCCTACAAGACACACCCACAAACAAATACTGAAAACCGACACAATTTCCAAGAGCTCAAAGTCACATCTTGAAAGAGCTCGTTTTGTTTGCTTAAAGCTCACAGTAGCAAATATCAAGGTGAAGAACCTAAAGTAGAAATAAAAACACAAGCGGAAACAAATTATTTGTAATATACAGAACAAAAATTATCTCCATTTAACAGCAATAACACAAGAGCCATTTTTCATATTTTATTGATTTACATTATAAGAAAATAAAACTAGTGCAATGAGATGAGGATGAGAAGCTTTGAGTAGTTTTCTACAAAGCATGAACAGACACATTATTTTAGACTGTTAAATACAGCTGCAATTATCAGCTGATCAACAGACAAATCAATTATTAACTATTTTCATATTCAATAGTCAAATCAAATTGTAGTAATTTTTTTCCTTATTTGCAGCTTTTTTTTAAGTGATGGGTATTTTACGAACTACGTTGTAAATAGATTAATCAAAATAAACGTAATACTGAGATTAATTGATAATGGAAATAATCTCTAGTTGTAGCTTGTTAGAGTTCAACATAAGAGTTTATAGCCTAGGTGAAGAGTTGAAGTAGCTGCAGGGCTCAGTTCAGGACATTTTGAATGTGCTCAACATCCAGAGAACAACAAAGAGAAATGAAATAGGCCACGGACCCTGGATAATTTGATGAAAATAAATTGGAGTTAGAATTGCCTTCACAGAAAAACTTGAAGTTGATGAGACGTCTGTCTACACGGGCGTCTCATCTACTTCAAAGACCGCTCTTGTTTCCAGAGAGGCTGAGAACGGGGATGGAAATGAAACAGATTTGCACAGAAGCATTTCACTAAGTGACTAGTGATGCACACAGAGTGCACACACACACACACACAGAATATCTTCAGGATGATTTTAAACCATCATCCTGAATGCAGCAGTGACGCTACATCTCCATGAGTCTAACAAACTCGAGTAGACACCACAGGAACTGAAAGAGGGAAGGAGCTTTGTTTGGGGGAAGAGGGAACAGCGTGTAGCAGCTGGAAAACGACAGCATCAAGCAAACACCGAAACAACGTCTCCGCATTGAGATAATTGGACTTAAGGGCCAGTGACTCAGAGTTAAGATGCAGGGAAGTAAAGTTTTGTCTGGAGTAATTCTCTGTACACGACTTCTTACTGAACCTACCATCATTCAGTCAGATTAAGCCACTTTTACTCAGCTTAACAATTTCATGTAAGCCTTTGTACCCAGAGATTCCAAACGCAGGACTTAAAGATACTTAGAATCAACATTTTGTCAATACATTCTCCCTTCATTGTTTCTGAACAGAACATTATCTGTAGGGACAATATCTTGCCCTCGGCCAAGATACTGTGATATTTTCCCAAATTGCCACCAGGGTGCCCATTGGTGTGTGAACATGTATGTGTTAGTCGAAGTGCTGCGCGCTTAAGTAAAAAGCGCTGTATGAATGTGAGTGTGAATGGGTGAATGTGACTTGTAGAGTAAAAGCACTTTGAGTGGTCGAAAAGAATAGAAAAGCGCTTATATAAATGCAGTCCACTTACCATTCGCTTGGAAAATTAAGGTGGGCAATTCCTGATTGGCTGCTTTGTCTCCAACCTGATTGCTAGTGGGGTCACTGGTTACTAGGGAAGCAGGGAAGTGCTGAGAGAATGGTAATGGCTGGTTAACCTGATGAGTTCAGTCTTTTTAAACGATGCATTAATGATTAGGATGCCTCGGCTGTTATAAACATCTAGGAACAGCTAATTTTTGCATAACAGTGTTAGATGGATACGCCAACTCATTTCTTTTGCCAATTTTTTGCAAATTCAGTTAAATTTCGTTCTACGTTTGGACGGAAACCTGTCTATTGTAACACTGAGCTGAGTGTGTGGGGAAAAAAAAAAAGCTTCAGAGGGGACAGAGCAGAGATGGTGAAGGATTAAGAGACACAGTGAGCAAGTGTTCAAGAGCACAGAGCAGAAAAATTCAGAGAGGGCAAATGTGTACAACTGAATGAGAGAGGTTATTAGTGTGGATGACAGCGAGCATGCAAATATATATCGCACACTTATTTGCTCAAATTAAATGATTCTATACAACAGTTTCTCCACAAAATATAATTTTTGCACTGGCAAAAAAATGCAGGGCGCAATTTTAATTCCACAACTGTCAGCTGTTTATCACATAACATAAGAGAGCAGTCGCCTTCAAGAGTGTGGATTCTCTGTCATGTGGTAAGTGATTAGAAATAATTTCTAGAAGACTGTCTCGGCCACTGACCGACATTCCTTGGCCACAATCACCCTAATGACAAGCTTTAAGCACCACTTACCAGGGAGGGCTTAAGAACTACTGTCACTGTGAAGCACTTTCAGACTCTGGGCACAAAGACCGAGCTTCAACAGTACATTTCACTTTCCAAGTATCACCTTCTCTCTTCAGAAGTGCGGTGCACTCCGGCATTCCCAGCATTCCTCGGTGAGGAGGCACATAGGGAGAAAGGAACTGCTCCTTCCAGCACCTGCTCCAAACACACCACGGCAAGAGGGCTGTGCTTTAACCTGGTGTTAAGCAGCTCTCCTGCTTGCTTCACGCCCACCTTCTCCCCTTCTACAAAACCACACACGAGGAGACACTGAGAGAGGAGTCCAGTGTTTCACTCTCTCTCCAGCTCTGTAAGGAAACAACAAAGACAAGCTTCTATTCAAAACTGTGTGAACGCGTCAATCTTGACTATTTTCCGACAACAACTCTCAACTTTGGTGCATAAAAGCAACAGCAGCTCAATTTTGCTCTGTAAATGAAAGCTATGAATGTCGCACTGCATTTATCCTCAGCCGCCACTTTCTCCTGTCTCTGCTACTAGGCAGAGACAGGAGAAATGTCTGACTCCACATACGCTCAAACCCCCCCAGCAGAAGCCCTGAGGGTTTTATGCACTAATATTTCAGCACGGCAGTCACAGCCAGTTATGCACACGTCTTTTCCCTGACACAGACCAACAGGTTTGAGGGCGGATGAGAAACACCACTGTCACAGAGTCACCAGCGGCAACTCTTCCTTACACAGCAGCCTATTTGACTGCTGGTTTGTTCAAAACAAGGTAGATGATATGATATTAATACGGAGCTTTAGAGTTTTAAACCTGAGCACTGTGCACAAATGATTTCAGATTCTTACTTTCAAGAAGTCACTTCAATCTGTGCAGCCTGTGGACTGCCAGGCTGTGCAGATACAGGTCGACAGGTACAGTACAGGGCTATTTTTTTCTAACTGATTAAACATTTCGTCCAAAAAAATGTCACAAATTAGTCATAAGACGTCTTCATCTTCATGTTACTATCACATGAGACAGAAAAACAGCAGCGTGTAATAACTGAAGCTGAAGCTGGGTAATGCCTCCAAAATGACACCACAGTTTAAACGCCAGCATTATGATCTTCATGGAGGTAGGATTTATTACAGGACCATTCTGTAAGACAGAATTATTTTATGAGACAAACCTATTTCAGCTAAGTGTAGCTAATAAACTTCCAGCTTACTTAAAGATCACTGATCTGACAAAGGATGAGCCCAGAACATCGGCTGAAAGTGAAAACTGAAAATGCTACTGTCTCCCCTTAAAACGTTAATATGTGAAAGACACATATCACATGGTACAAGCTTCAATCTGAAACTCCCAGTTAGTCAGTTTAAACCTAATAAAATGCACAAACCCATGTAGCAGACAGGACACGGGTAAAACCAGCCAAACGAAGGCAACAAGTGCTGCCAGTTTGGGTGGCTGTGATCAGTGTTTATAAGAGCAACTCTTAAGAGCATAGCATGTTTTCTGGACTGAACCGAACGCACATGGATTCATGCCACTTTTAGAACTGCCAATAATACCCACCAGAGAATACCATGGCACTGGTTTGATGACAGAGATATCCAGTTAGTGGTGCCTGAAGGCTGAGGAAGTGTAGTGCCTCGTGTTTGGCTCCACAAGATCAGTGTTTTGGTTTAGCTGAAACCGTTTTTTTTTTTTGTCATCCACAATTTATTCACAAGGATTAAACTACAGAATGTCTCTCTCTCTCTCTCTCTCTCTTTGAACTGGCTGTCTGAGGAATCAAGCTATTCACATTTTCATTACTATTTTCATTACTCTGCTAAAACAAAACATCTGTAATGAATCAGTGATGAAAAGTATGTTATATAGTGCAGTGATAAGTGTTTCTCGCATTCATGTTACAGAACAGTTTGGCCTGTTGCTTCTTGTGATCGGGAGCTATGAGGAACAAAATTCTGTCCGTTATGTTAAATCATGGTTAGTTTTGACATTCAGAAGGTTTCTGACTTCACAGCCTCACAGAATCTGTGGACCAGATATAATATGTACTTCATGTATTCAGCAACCAGGAACAACCAGTATCAGTCTATTTTTCATCTTTATGAAAGCAGCTCCAAAAAGCACTACTTAGGAACAGTGCTAGTCTTTTTTTTTTTCTTGCTCTAAGACATGCATTAGTACATGAATAGTAGCAAATCTAGGCCAAGCTATCCAGTATCACAGGAAGGACCAGTAAAAATTATTTAGGGGTGGATGTTGCTGTAATGTGACCAAGTTTCAACTAGCTGCCTCTGGCTGAAGCTATGACAGCATTTTTGAGGGTGAAATTCAAGCTGGGTTTCGTGGTTGCTAAAGACATTCAATCAATGACAGGGAAAGGCTGTGCTGTCCTGTAGCAAACAACAGCAGGGAAGCTGAAATAAGGAATGAGCATAAGCTTTGTGCACGGTTTTTAGACTTTTTTAAGACCTTTTAATATCACATAAGATTCAAATGAATCCTATTTCATGATCACACCTGACAAAATATTACAGCCTGTTCAAAAACCAGTAGACCAATTCCTTATTCCCTACAATTCCTTAAGAAAAGGATTCATTCATTTAAGCTTATATAGGTTTTTGCAAAAACATTCTGAGCTGCTGATCTTTCAAGCTAGTGCAGACAGTAGTAGTGACAGCGTTTGCTACAGATCTGATGGTGCTGACTGAAACGGCAGGAAAAAAAAAAACAAAACAGATTCAACAGCCTCCTGCAGCACAATCCACTGTCACAACAACCCCGCCAGTGGTTTATGTCTCCTGACAGCCCACAGTCAGACACAAAAACATTTAATAGCATTACTGCCTGTCACGCATGGGAAAATATTTAAAACATTTGAAAATAAAACGTAAGACTTTCTCAGGAAAATAAATTCAAGACTTTTCAAGACCTGCAATTACCCTGAAGCAAAGAGTGGAGACTCCTCAGGACTTTAACTGTCTGAAATCTCTTTGTCTCTCTTTGCTGTTTTATGACAAAGACGGAGGGAAGGAGACAGGCAGATGATACTTGTTACCCTGTCTACACTGGCCACGCAGCAAAACCAACACGTCAACAGCACAACAGCAACACCTCTGTTAGTGTCTACGTTACATCTGTTTGGCCAAAATATTGCTAAAGAGTCAGACAGAGCGTACAGTACAACCCCCCCCCCCCCCCCCCCGGCCCCCAAAAAACTAGGGCTAAATAATTAATTGTTTTTAATATCAGATCACAGTCTGAAAGAATGTAATATCCAAGTGCGAGAGCTGCAGTTTTAATTATGACTCCCATAATTTGGAGTGTCTTAACAAGATGTAGAAAGCGAAAGTTTAAGGTAACAATCACTGATTTCACCGGCTGTAATGATAATTGTCACCCGTAAATTTAATCAGCATTAATTCTGTGAGTAGGTGAAACAGCATAAAAGTAGTCTTGGCTGATGCCTGGTTATTAACCTTGACTTTGATTGCTGGTGTTGACATTTTGGTCAAAGATGGTTTTGTGGAAAAGGAGGTGCCACTCTGTAGCATTTCTGATATTTGTCCTTATTTTCCTGCACTCATTCAGCCCTACTGTGAACCTCAGAGTACACAGGTTGAGGCAGTCTGTGTGAGATATGACTCATCGCAGTGCTTCTAAAGACACATGCTATGGGTTCACTGTAACGTGTCCTGAATATATAATCAAAAGTCAAATGCATTGTAGAACCTGCATGCAATTCATTTTTACTATAAAAGCTTTGGAGAGCAACAAGCAGCAATAAATAGAGAGAAGGAAAAAACATGGAGGAAGCTATTAGTAGGCAGTGCACGAGATTTCAACCTTCTGCATGCTCTGGATCTCGTCCACTGGCTGGAAGTCTCTCCTTTCGGCCAGCAGTTTAGCTCCTATCCCGCAGAGACAGTTTATCTGTCCTACATAGGGCTCAGCAGAAAAGACTAGGAGTTCACTGTCTATCCAGCTTTTACCCCTATAGCTCTACCATTCAGATCTTTACACCAGTAAGTTAATGAATTGTTGACATCCTACTAGTGGAGACTGGCCTCTGAGTATAACACATATTTTCCCTCAGTAGAACTCAGACACGGATCTGATGGATAGCTGTTTTAGTAACCACTCACTGAATAGCAGAACTATTACTGTACGGCATCGATTACTAGAAAACAAAAACATGAAAGCGATATAAGCAAGCAACCTAATAGCCCTCCCTTGCACAGTTGCAGTATATAATGTCTCTGGGGAATACTGATGGACAGGATATTAGAGCTGGGGGATAAAATGATCTTGATAATTATTAACGTTGCCATCCCAGTACACAGAAAGCCAAAGTCTGTGCTCCCAGACTGCAGCACAAGCAGTCAAACTCACAAACAAGCCTCCTGTGGTAACGTTAGTTCAAAGCCCAGCAACAGACACACCTTTTCAGTCATGACCCTGAATAACAAGAGCACAAAAAGAAGAAGGCACACAGGATTGCAATTTCCTATTTTATGGTGAAAGAGAAGCTGTCAGTAAGAAATGTGGACAGAACCAGGTTTCAGGAGCTAAAGAAAGTGGTCGACTCTGGGTACAAAGACCCAGGAAGGAAACATTTTTGAAAAACAGCCTCAGCTTTATGCAGACTGCAGGGGAAGAGCAGCTTTACACACTCTGCCACCATGACTGGCATGTAGAGCCTTACATGAACTTAACCAGCATAAATGTTATACCATGTGGAGAGTATTGATATTATAACAAACCTTGTGATTTGTGCAGGATTCAATCCTAAACTGAACATACTCCTTGAAATTCAAATGAAAAGCTAGCCTGTGGAGTTTTCTTGTAAACAAACAAGTTAAACAAACATGTTTACATTATGTTTACATTCAGTCTTACTCACCATAACACACTGTGAGCATCCTTGAGGTTTGCTGAACGTGTTTCCTGCCTCATTAATGGTATTAAATGTATATACTGATAATCATTAATAGCGATCAATATGAAAAAAAGATATAGTTATAATTTGGCCATAATCCCCCAGGTCTACAGGATGTGTTAACTTGTAATGGAGATGACACACCCTTTGTTATAATTTCTCTTTTAACATGTTTTGCGTGTTTGTTGTTTTAATGTCAAATTCATGTTATTTAGTTGAATTTGTAAAAGAATCATTCACCGTTTTAAATTCATAAACTGCAGATCGAGGCTGTAGTGTTAACGTTACATGTCTGAATAAACATTTTGCTAAGCCCAGTCCTCCATTAAAATCATCAGCTCAATACAGCTGATCACTCTTCACTCTGTGGAGAGTGAAGAGTGTGTGCACTGTAATAAAGACAAAATGAAACAAAAATGATCTAACGGTGATACTATAAAAACTTTAATATATTTAACTTCTCTTAAAAGCTTTGAAATTCAAAGTGGTGACTTTAAAGCCTTTACTTTATTCACTATGTGTCAGCAAAAGCTGTAGAGCCCAGAGTGACAATGAACACCAAAGTCCATGGAGTACTACAGAGAGGATTTTATACCTCCACAGCCAAATGAGACACCAGCAAACGTCATTATCCCGAATCAAATTACATTTCTCTCGGTGTAGACCTTGATGTTGACTTTTACTCTATCAACCAGGCCACTCTCCAGTGATTTGGTACAGTGCTTTAACAAAGTTGGGTGACTTGCAAGAGATAGAATGGTCAAAATCAGAGCAGCACAGGCAAAGACATCCTGTCCCTGGTATGGGTGAAGCTCTAAAAGATCCTGATCTACAGTCCTAAGACTCCAACCTAAAGCAAAAGAAAAATCACAACCTGTTTGGTGTAGTTTCCATTCAGATACTGAAACAACAAATGGCCGACTTTAAATCAACTGCCTGTGTAGACCTTAAATTTGTTAGTTACAGATTCATAGGAGCTTGTCTTCTGGTGTGGGCCTCCTCCTGCAGAGTATACTGTTCTGTTGTCCACTCACCTGTGTTACTGGATTAGGGAATCACAAACAGCACACAGTTTTACAGTGTTTTCATTCTCTCTCCGTTCTGTCACCTCATGGGGGCCTCATGTCCCCTCTCTGCCCTCCTCAGTCCTGGCTCCTGATCCTCTGATCCACCCCTGTCCCCCAGGATTCATAGGACAACTTTTATAAAGCCCTAGCCCCGGTCAAGCGCCCTCCATGTCCCCTCTGATAAAATAAATATCCTGCTGCAATAAGCAATACACCGAGCGCACACACACACGCACATACACTTGTGCATATACTGTACATGACGTCATCTAGAAGCAATTTAGCAGAAGAGAAACATCTCTTTCTTTCTCTTTTACCATTTTTCCTTTCTCTTCTTTATCCTCCTCTTCACCCTGTCTATTTTTTTCCTTTCTCTTCTTTCCTCTCACTCACTCTCAGTAGTAATGTTGGACCGCTGTCTAAAGTATGCTAAGCTGCTGCTGCCATGGTAACCCCGGTGCAGGATTTAGACCCAGTTCAGTACTGGAGGGGCGGTGTGTGAGGGGCAGGTGGAGGGGCTGAGCAGCCTTAACTGTAATCCTCACACATAAAAAATGGACAGCAGGACACGTTTGCGAAAACACAGACAGATGTACACAAGTGTACAGCCCCACAGACACGCCACTGATCCAGCAGTGAGAAACACCCACACCGTGCTGCCGTAGCAGTACTTTAGGGGGAGAGAAGCCATTGGCTACCGGGCTGGAAGGCATGGGAACAGTCATACGTGCAGAGTGTAGCTTTAAGTGTATTTCAGAGAAGGCTGGTGAACATGTATCCTCGCCAGTCAGAATGTGAGTGGTGACTAACAGAAATAGCAAGGAAACGACATCTAAATGAGTCACGGCTTTAATTTCCAACTATGATTGTACAATGTGTCAAAGGAGATCCCCAGGATGTGTTGGAGATTAGTTATACCTCATTGGCAGAGAGTGTAACAACTGTAATGTAGAGGAGATAAGTGGGATCCCAGCAGCACCTGCTAGCTGATGAGAGCTCGCCGTGCACGGTGAAACATGCAGAGAAGCCCCTAACAACAGAGATTAATGAGTGTTTGCTGTGTGTGCGTTTATAGCCTGCATGTGTGACACTGCATGTTTGTCCTGAAACATCTTTGTGAAGCATCCGTGTGTACTGGATACACAGAAATCCATGTGTTTTTTTGTGAATGCACATGTTTAAGGGTGTGTGTGTGTGTGTGTGATGACAGTGCACGGGCATGTGGGTGTGGGTGTACAGCTGTAACGATGACGTAACTGGCTGAAAACTGATACAACTCGGCCCCACTCTGAAGGAAGTGGCTGCTGGAGCTGGGGGCTGACTGGCTCTGTCAGCAAAGGAAATCTGAATGAGGGGTTTCCAGCGGTGACAGTTAGTGATGGCAGTCACCTAGTTGCTATGGGCTGACGGGGTGTGGGTGGGGGTTAAATAGGGGGTGGGGTGGTGACTGTGCAAACTCACCCTATCGGCTCAGCTATAGCTCAGGCACGTCTACCGATGCCTTCCCCTCCTCCTCTGCATGCGCATACCCTGGTGTCATTTCTCCTTGAGGCATAGAGGAAGCCAAGTAACACCCCCCTTCTATCATCAACACACACTCCAGCACATGCACGCACACACACACACACACACAGACACACTCTACATGGGCACCACTACAAGCACAAACCAGATTCTCCAACTGTCAGGACTTGAGTATTGGCTTCACATGCAGTGCGTGTAATGAAACAGAGGAAGACACACACATGCAAAGAGAACATAAGAAGACAGGCTTTCTGTGAGGTACCGCACACACACACCACACGAAAACATTCACTCACTCACACAGACACACACACACACTCTCCATGCCCCCCTACTCTAACTATAAACAAACTAGTATGCTTACCAAACCACAACCTAAGGTGTGGTCCTTCTTTCCACACACACAGACACTCTTCCTCCCCACGTCCTCACTCTGATGAAAACGTGTGGGGTGGTCCATTCCTGAGGGTGTGCACCGGGCTTACCTGTCCAAGATGTCATGGCTGGATGTGGTAGTGGCTCCCAGCAGTCCTAGTGCTGCACTCCCCACCGCTGCGGCAGCCCCGCTGCCTGCCTCCATGATACTGACTCACTGCAATGAGCAGCCTGCCAGAGAAGCGGAGAGGGAGGGGAGGGGGAGGGAGAGGGAGGGAGGGGGAGGATGTGAAGAGGTAGATCAGGAGGGAGAAAGACGAACGAGATAAAAGAAATCACATGTAGAGGCAAGAGGGAGGATGACGAGGGGGAAAAAAGCAGAAGGGGAGAGGAAGGTGGGGAATAATGAGAGATTAGATAAGACTGTGAAAAAGATGTGTGGTGAAAATAGAAAAAAGAGCAGGAAGAGAGAGGGTATGGGGGAGTCGGGGGTGGGGTGGGGTGGGGTGGGGAGAAAATCATTAATTGTGTGTAATCCGTAAATCAAATAAGTCTGCTGATGGAGCTCTGCAAGGCAGGATTTCACTTCTGTGTTAACACATGGAGATTCTGGCACACACATTCCAGTGTGAATCAACAGTCAAGCACCAACATTGGCTGCCCTGCTATCCTGTGGTGGCTGTGCTCTCTGAGGTCTCTGTCCTCAACCCAGAAATTCAATGGTCAAATCAATTTTTCCAGCCGATCTACTTTTTATTTACAATGCCATTTTTTCTGTCCCATGCACACCAGTGCTGTGTCCACACATCCACTGACTCACCAAAAGGTTTAAAAAAAAAACCTTTGCTGGTGTCAAGTATATCAGCTGTCCTATCAATATATAATATATATAATGTATAGCTATTCCACACCCATGTATTTAGGTTATACTAGCAGTAAACCTGAGGACTCTGTCCCATTACTAATTCTTCACAATGCTTAAAAAGCATGACAATGCCTTTTTTCGTCTTCGTCCACAAAACAAACCTTGGTAAGATTTGACATCAACACCCACGAAATCACCACAGCACATTCTGGAAACAATGTATTGATAATACTGAGCATATGAAATATACATATACATTTCATGTGTTGTGTTGTTACATGCTTTAATACAAGAAAAAGTGTCTATGTGAGGTGGCCACATATTAGTATAATGAGTATCATTTATAATCTGTGCTAAACCATAACTTACAGCCGTACATATTCATTTCTGCTCCTTTAAAGAGCAAATATTCCTCAGCCAAAACATCAAAACATAATGTAAACACTGAAGGTAGAGAAAATAAAACTTTGTTTGAGGTCTATGAAGCTGACAGGGTGGGAAAAAGAACACAGCCCTATCCATCAGTGACCCAGTGGAGTACACCATTGTACCAGTACTTAATGTCAATACTGAACCATTCTGACATGTTGTGTCTTCTCTTTTTACATTATGATTCCCAGGAATCTAACTATGAGTACTTCATTAATTCTATAAAAAACTTGAGCAGTGGGGTAAAAGTTGATTATCTCAGGATTTGGTCTGTATCAGCATGTACTGCAGGAGCGCATTAGTGCTGAAGCTGATGCTCATTTTCATTATTAATGACTCTGCTGATTGTTTTCTGGATTGTTCGATTAACTGGTCTGTAAAATGTCAGAAAACAGAGAAAAATACCCAATAAGAAGCTGACAGACACATCTGTCAAGTGTGTGTTTTGTCCTGTCTAAAACCTAAAGATATTCAGTTTGTATCACGAGAGACTTACACTTGAGACAGAGAAAAAGGGAATGTGAAGCACTTTTTAACTTGAAAAATGACTTAAAAACAATTAATCAGATATCAGAATTGTTGTCAGTCCCTTTTGTGTTGAAGTAGTTGAGGAACAAGTCAGTTAATATAAGAGCAGGCTTCTGCTGACCAGGCCACCTTTTTTATCGTTCTCATTTGCCATCACTTTCCTGTACGCGTACTGCTTTCCGCACAGTACATACGTTTGCATCTGTTGTTCAAAACACACATTTACTATGATTAAAGTTACTTTAATGATGCACTGTTGATAGCAACAGTGCTCATCTCCTACTCGCCCAACCATCACTGTACCCATAATCACAGCAGAGAACACCCTCTCGGCTATAATATGACCCACCACATGACAACCTCCCAATGAAATCCCAATGTCACGTTGTGAGCAGATGGAAATTGATGACAGGAACGCAGTAGGAATGACCCAATAAAACAGGGGAGGATAGAAAAGTCCATATAGCCTGTTTTCTGTGGCAGTCAACGGCTACGCGCCGTAATCCCAGGAGGACGATGCCAAGAGAAGAGAGATGGAGGGAAGGTGGGAGGGGGGTGCAGGAGGAGGAGAAAGCGTGGGAGGAGAGGATCCTCACAGGCCACACTGAAGCAGCTGGTTCTACCTCTGAGGCAGACGCACTGGGCAAGTAATCCCCAGGGCTCTCTGTGGTGTGCAGTTTAGTCCAGAAAGCATCATATGTAACATTAGTAACAGATACAGCAAATACGGCATTTTAATGCACCAGGGATTCTTCAAAAAGACTGTAGTAACATTACGTGTCTAAGAAAACTTTTATATTCAAAGTGATTCAGGGATCTTCGATCCAAAAATAACAAGGCAACAGTATGAATCATGGGTGATTAAGCCTCGCCGTGGACCAATCAGAAACTAATGCGTCACCTTCTTTCCACCTGAGCCTGCCCGTGAGACAGACTACATGTTGAAATTCATGTCATGTCCTGGGCTACTGTAAAGTCCTGCTCTTAAAGCATACACAAACACACACAGGAAGGACCCATCTGGCAGTTAGCGTGTGTTTTTGTGTATCAGCACACGCATGCATATGCTGAGGGCGTGAAAATATACACATCTCTTTGGTGTGTGCATTAGTTAACGGAGGAAGTGAGTTTGTGTATGCCAGGCAGGCAGGCATGGCAGGGCAAAGCAAAGCAAGCTGAGCTTCCCGCAAATACCTGATGCAGCAGAAAACCCATGAAAAGGCCGACCTTGAGCTTCAGCTCAAAGAAGATTAAAAATCCAAAAGAGTTAAAAGTCTCTACTCAGTAAACATCCTTCATTCTCAACAGGGTAGAAGCATCACTGAAGACAAACAAACCAAAACTGTGGCTTTGAGGTTTATGTTAAGTAATATTGAACTTTTACACCCTAACAGCATTTGACACAGCCAGTATAGAGTTAATGAAGGTCAAAAGCTTAAGAAAATGAATATTATATAATGATGTCTGCTGGCTGTTTCCCCTGTCCTGTAATATTAATGTCAGAGCTGTTCAGTGGGAACGATGCCAGTGTTTATTATCCACAAGAGATAACCAGCAGATAAAACATCATTATGTCTAGTTATAAAAACTACTTACTGCAAACACAAAGATCAAGTAGTTACTTGCTCTTTTGTCATATAAAGAAGTGCTCAACGAAAACTATGACAAAAAATATTTGTTGACACATTAAAAATATGTTTACAACAGAGGCCTTTGAAAATAAAACCTGTGATTTAATGTACTACATAATACTTTTTTTCCATGTAAAGTTGCTCCTGTTTAGTAAGACAGTTTCCTCTGCCGCCTAAAAGTATCAGAAGTTGATTTAGCTGCTTGACCCTCTGCACTAATAAGCAACATCTGCATTTCATTTATGTTATTTCTCAGTAGGAAATATTAGCTTATGTAACTGACTGTTGGGGAAAAATGTAACACATTTGTGGATTAAATTCATCGTCAACTGCACCAAAAAAACTCAACAAGAAGTGGCAACAAAACAGATGAGACTAACTACAACAACAGGCATGCAGCACACTGACACACACAAAAAGTTAAACTACTACTGTTAATATAATTGCATCATGAGCGATAGAGTGTGTGGGTCTAACTTTAAAGTTAAAGATGCCAGATAAGTAAGATGATGAGGGAGCAGCTCTGTCAGATTGGGAATAACAACTAGACTTAACTGGATGTGTATTCCTTCAAGTATTTGCATCACCTCTTGTTGCTATTACTACATTTTAGCTCTCAGCAGATTCAGTCTTAAGCTAAATGTCCTCAGTGCCGAGCAGCTCTGAAGGACTGCAGCGAGCCATGTTAGTGCACACAGAGGTTCCTCCACATGAAATCAATACTAGGAAGGCAAAGGTCACCTACATGACCTGTTCCAGTTTAAGACACTGCAGCTACCATGACTTTGTTCAGTCTTAGAGATGAACAGTCACTCCTGCATCTTTGCTTTAATGCCCTGATGACCGAAGGAAAAACAATTTGAGATTGATACATGTCACTAGACCCAAACAACAGATGGTGTGGGACAAAGGTTAGTGACCTTCCCTAACTCCTGCTGTCGTTCATTACCGTCAGCCTCAATGTAGAGAGACACTGAGAATGTATACCTACATTTTGGACTTCTACTGGTACGGGTCAAATGATCACTATTAGTGATCAGGAAACAGAACAAAAAGTTTAATAATTTATCGGTTATTTGTTTACTCATTTAATTCTGTGTGACAGTGCAGGGTCCAACAGAACAAACAGAAAGTGATGTGTTTACTTTCATTATTGATTAATCTGCCAATTATTTTCTTGGTACATCAGTGAATCATTTTGTCTATTAACTGTCTGCAAAACAACAGTTCAAGACCCCACACTGTTCTGTTTGCAATCAGAGATGAAAGAAAAGCAACAAATCACTGCATCTGAGAGGCTTTAACAAGTGAATGTCTGGGATTTTTGCTAGAAAACGGCTAAAAAAATTATTAACTGATTATCAAAATACTTGCTGATTAGTTTTCTATCAACAAATGACTAATCAACCAGCTAACTGTTGCAGCTCTACAGTCAAAACCATTAAGAAAAACAATCAACTAACCAATAAGTTTGTGTGTTGCCTAAACTGTACAGTCATAAGCAATTTATCAAATCCAAAGCAGAGTGTCTGCCACAGTCGTTCAGCCGTGGCAGCCTGCCAGGCCAGTAATCCTCGGTGCTTCATACTGCACTATTTATCACTATATTGCAACAGTCATTTGGTTACATTGTGTAAAGCTTCTGATACTAACTAAATGCTTCCTGCATGATTCACAATAAAGGTAGTTTCATTTGCAGGCACCTAAGTAGGTGTTGTCAGTATAGCGAGGTTAGCTAACGTGACCAGCTGCCAAGTAAAAGCTGTACTAGACACAGACTTAGATATTTTAAGTACTTTTTGTTATAGGTGATTTAAAAACACAGCATGAACAAAACAGCTGTTATTACAGCTCTAAAAACCATGAAGGTCTAATGTTACATCTTGTGTAGTTAGACGTATCTGGTGTCTCATGAATGTGTAGTTCTGGGGGTGTGCCGCCACATACACAAAGCTTCCACACCTTTATGAACCCATATCCAAATCCACATGTGACAGCACCACAACAGTGCAGTCAAACATATGGATTCAAAACACAGTGACAGCGACAGCTGCTATTCATCGTGAATGAGACCTGGCTTTGCAGCCCTGCTTCCCCCTGCTGGGCGCGACAGACTGAAAAAGCACCCAGCTACACCACAGGGGAAAGTTGAGAAAGGCTCAACATTATGCAAATATCCTCTGACGCAGTGTGAGCGACAGCCAAGCCAGAGCCAATCGAAATCGCCTCCATTCCAACAGAGTTTTTAACTAATCCACTCTGGGGTCTCTGTCCGTCCCAGTTCTCTACAGCGTGTCTTTAATGAGTTACTGGGACATAAAGAAGAAGAACGACATATGGAAACCAGTCACTGACGCTGTTGGTGTGTGTGGATACATCAGAAAATACTTGTACAGTTGGTACAGAGCATGCAAATCACATGCTCAACACAACGCAACACAGAACTACGGATTCATGAGAGGATGACTCATAGATGAGTTAGAGAAGCATCAAAGTTATCACAGTTCACTCTGAGAGGAACACGAATGTCCCATCCAACAGATTCGGAGATATGTCAGTTTAGACCATGGTGGTGGACACACTGACACACAACACTACCTTCATGGTGTGTTGCAGCTCATGTTTATTTTCTTTTTAAATCCGTCTCCTGTTGTAAGACCACTGACCTCCTCCATCTCAAACGTGCAAACAATCCAGCGTGGCCCCTCTCCCTGATCTGAAAGCACCGACCATTCAAACATATTGACATGCAAATTAGCCAATGGCGTCACCTAGACACTTCTGAAACAGTTCGTCAAGCACCCAGCAACAGCATTCAGCTTTCCTCCGGTGTTTGCAACACAGTTCTCCAGCATGTGTGACAGCCCAGCTGAATGTTAGCAGCACGTAGCCATTTCATGGTTTCTGATTTGGACCGCAGAGGGTGGCAGTTTGTAAAGCTAGTTCTGATGAAATATCAAGAGGGCATTAAATCACCACGGAGCTTCTCCACTACAAATGCAATTTACCACCTGAGAGGAAGTCAACCTGAGCAGCATGTAGACTCCATCTGTGGCAGTGCTCTGAGAAAGCTCTGAAAATGTAACTGTGACAGTGTCAGATATTTGAGGTTTCTTCTCCATGGGCCCTTCTCTGTCTGTCACATTCAAATTTTCTCCTGATTAAAACTTTTTTTAATGTGCTTTGCTGGAACGCCACAACTTTGTGCATCTAAAAATGTCTCATCACCACAACACAGACTGTGAATTCCTGCTTTTCTTTAGAGTGCTTGATTGTATAAGTGATTATTTTTACCTGTAGTACTTTGAAATGCAAACATTTGCTGACTCCATGACAAATTTGTGATGTTAAGCGTCAGGTCTCAGAGCCCACAGATCACTCCCTCACACAATATATCATTTAAAATTGAGTTTAAAGCAGCTGATGAGAAAGTGAGTGTAGAGTTATTGTGCTGAAAGGCTAGCTGAACTTCATCATGAAGAAAGACACAAACAGAAGATGATGATGGACAAAATAGGATTAAATTAACTGAATTTATCATTATCAGTACATTGAGATGCAGCCATCAGCATTTAGTCCTCGACAATATCTTCAGACACAACAGAGTTGCAAAGAGGATGGAGTTATTTCTGGTGCTTGTGCTTGCAGAGGCGAAAGTCCCATTCATTTTTCCCATAGACACTGTTGGGTGACTCACAGCAGGAGCTCCTCTACTGCTTTGATGGGAAAGAGACTCTCTTGGTTGAATCATCAGTACAAATGATGAATAACTGTGTTAGAAAATATCTGGTTCTTTGATAAAAAGGTCTGTGGACTTAAAAACTTAAAGGGAGAAGCTAACAATGACTCTCATGTGCTCTTCTGCAAGAAACATCCAGTGAAGTAACCCAGAAGCAGTGCCTCCCATTACTTACATATTGTATGAGTCATGCCAAACTCCTTCCTCCACATTTTGTTTCATATATCATATTAAGAAACATGTTTTTGGATTGAATTGTGTTTTTCAGCAGCATTGAATTGTACTTGGTGCCTTTTCTGTGATCCCCCATACTCTCACTCTTAATTGCCAAAAAACTGCCATGCCTCTGTCAGACCTTGACATTTACACTAACACCCAGTGTTTCTGTTCCTCTAATTGTGCCAAACCCCATTCTGTGAAGACTCTTCCACACTTGTAGTAACCTTGGACCCTTCTTCTTCAACCAGCGACAATGTACAGGCAACAGTATGTGGAGAAATGTTGTTGCTACAGTTGGTGAGGTCCTACTTACTATCCTCTTCATGCTGCATCTAGTTTTTATTCACTCAAAGGTTACAGAGTCGTTCCTTGAGGAAGCCATCTGTTCTGTCAAAGTGTCCTTGAGCAAGAAACTGAAGTTGCACTCATACAGTGTCTGTAACAGCGACATCTCAAGAAACAGAAAACATGACCAAAAAACTAATGAATATAAGAAAGTCATCTTGCACAAAAAGTAGTAAGCGTAATTAAACAGTTTTTATTCACTGTTCATGACACATCCATCATGAAGAAGAGTGTGACCTGCAGCAGAAACTACAAAGTGCCTTAGAGAGGACACATGTCTTCTGCAAGAGATAATCTGAGATAAGATTAAATAAGTCAGGTCTTTGAGCAGGTCATCACAAAACCAAGCCACCAAAGGAGAAACACAAATCCCAGATCTTTGGTCCAGATGCTATATCAGCTAACTGATGTGCTCAAAATCTGTAAAGGTGGCACATCCTTGGTTTGATTTCTTAGGAAATTCAGTTTACTGATGATGGAAGTGTTCGAGACGCTATGAAAATGTGGATATACTGTATTTTAACCTCTGTATTGCCCCTTCATAGAGGACGTAGCCCCTCCCAGGCTTATATTCTACAAATATAATACACAAGGAGTCAGCTCATCTACATATCCACCAAAGATGAAGTTTGACTGACAGTCCTAAATCAAAAAACAGGTCAAATAACACAAAATCACACTCTGTTGCTCTTCTGCATATAGAGATAAACTGAGTACTAACATAATGTGAGTACAGTATTAGAACATGTACATCCAGTGAACAGGTACTGTAGGAAAGGTTTTAAAATCAATTGCAAAATACAGCTGTTTTTCAGTCCAAACAAAGTACAGGTATCTGACCTCTGACCTCTGATTTGAAGCCAAGCTGAGATCTGTAGCTGAAAGCTGATCATTCATATGTGGTCCTCCTGCTATCCTTGCTCTAACCAAACTTTCACTCCAGACGCAACAAAGCAGTTAGTTTGTGTGAGGCAGAGTTGAATTTAAGAAACTATGGTTTTAGAAGAATGTGCACAATCAAAGCTGTCACTCCTGCAGATGTTTAGAAATGCTTCGCCTTGAAGTTACTTTGAAAACAATCGCCTTCCTGTGAGCAATGCCATGCTTATGTGTTCGGTTAGAAAGCCCTGTTAGTCATGGAAGCCTGTTTAATACACTGGCATGTGGTTGGGTCTCAGGAGATGGAGCAGAGGATTTGATAAACTAGACTACATTTGGGTTAGCATCAGGAAAGCTAATCTCACAGGCAGCAGAACATGTGGGGCTGCCAGCAAAAGACGGAGTACAACCACTCTACGTCAGTACGGCTGTATAGGATGGAGACTGAATCCATTTGGCTTTGACTGTTGTAGCATTTTGCATCACTGAATGGGAAAGAGAGGCTGCTATGCAGAAAAAAACGGCTTTGAAAGGGAGCTGCTAAAATCAGCCAGTGAGGAATGCACTGTATTCATCCAAACTGAGGCAAATATTCATGTGAAATACATCACTCAGGCACTCATCGTCCTCTGTGAACATTATACTGAATGATCAAAATACCAACAGGGCACACTGGGGGTATTTAATAAACCTGTAAATAATGTCTATTGATTGTCATAAACAAGCCAACATCTATTTTTGCTACCTGGCTGGGAACCATCAGAGATGTCAAATGACTCATTAAGGCTAAGGTTTCCAATGAGGCTGACCTCATCTGAACGATGGTTAGATTACCATGACACATGCTCTCAGACCTTAGTGACCTAATCATGGCGGAGGATGAGTTCATTAAATATAATTCTGAGTGCAGCAGAACCTCTCCCTCAACCCAAAAAACACAAAAGCATGCACGGGAGACTGAAACAGACCCTATCCCTTTTTTTAAGTTTTAACTGATTATCTTGGCCCGGGGTGAATACAGAACTCTGGCAGGAGAGACAACCCAAAGATAATTAAGATATGAGTCACTCGGCCTTTTTAGAAAATGTACCCAAGTGAACACAATCTAATGCACTAAACAGGCGAAGTACAGACAAGAGATGAACGACCTTGGAGCTGATTTAGAAGCTCTTGAGTAGAGCTGGGTACTAAAACTTGTCTTGATAATTAGCAGGCAAAAATCTGATAAGGTACCCACTCACCATGGCACTCCACGGGGCGAACACGCTCAGTGCATCAGAGGAGAAGATAATACAACTGAAGGTGAGATGTGGATCTAAATTACCAAGTTGAAAAATGAGCTGGTTAGCGAGAGGCAGAAATGACAGTAAGTACATTAACATACACAGTGATGATGCAGCTATAACCTTAGTAAAGTAACAGTTTGGTTATTTCAGCTGTCATGTAAACATCTTCATCTCATCCAAATATGTCACATGTATTACACCGGCTTCTACAACCTAATTACCAGAAACGGGTTAGTTATCAGTCTTTAAAATGACTCTTGCCACGTACACTCTTCTCTCTGGCTGCTTCCACTGTTTCAGTTCCTCTCATGCACACACAGTCACACACAATGAAGTGGATACAAAGTGGTCTGCTTGGGAAAAAAAAAAAAAAGGAGCAGCTTGGCAAGTGGCTGTGGAAAAATGAAACAGTTTTTGAGGCAACAGCAAAACCTTCTTCATATTAAAACAAATACCACAAGTAACAGGACGTGAATCAGAGAGGTCAGTGAATCCATTGATACAAAAAAAACAAAAACAAAAAACAATCATGACTATCATGCGTTCTTCCACACCTTAACTTGGGCAGGTACTATAATAGCTACTGTGAACTATGGTTACTGGGTATTTACAGGTTTGTGTGTGCATTATGACTAAAAGGCATGTGACAGTGATCATGAAGAAGCACGGACATCACACCACCTCTTTCACATGAAAATAGTCTGGCTATCTCAGGTGAGACAAACCAAAGAGCAAGGCTCAAAGAAAAATATGCTGACGGTCTGTGTTTATCAGCTGACGCAGGTGCAATAACCAGCAGAGGATCCTGTTAACCGTGAACTGCTGTGAGCAGCGTCATCTTGCAGCAGAAAACACAACTTCTGGATGCATGGGGACATAAACTCGAGGTGGAAATCAGTTCTAAAGGGTTTAGGCTTCAGCTGAATATTACTGAAAACTAAAAATGTAGAATTTCTGAACGTTACCTATAGTTTCTTATCGTTATAGTGCTGCACAAATATGCAGTTCTACACGGTTGTACTATTTGTGATGTGTCACATGATGAATGTCACTGAAACAGACAGACTGTCCATCAGCAGAGCTAAGAGGATTTCCTCAGTGCTGTTCCACTTTTGGGCCATTCTGGCCAATCCTCTTGAGAGGTTTTTTTTAAAAAATGTAAATGCTTTTTTCACACAAAGACATAGACAGTAAACACATCTAACATTCAATCCCTGAGCCAGTGTGGGTCCCCAGTCCCTGCCTGACCATCCGCTGTCCAGTCCAACAGTCATCACAGCACAGAGCAAATAACATAATTCAGAGTCATGACAATTTAAAACATCTGTATGAACTGTAAAACCAGTGTAAGAATAAACCAGGTTTTATATCTATGAATTTTGCAAAGCAAAAAAACTGGATAAATGAAGAGGAAATGGAAAGGTTCACAGACATCAGCACCCACAAAGCAAAGTCTACATATTATAACCCCATGTTAACACATCGCTCAGCTCTTCACAATGCCTCTTCATGGAAGTAAGCCTAATCAAGTGGAGTAGGAAAAATACCAGAGCTGTTTTTGCATCTGCAGTTTTAATTATTCGGGCAGACTTATCATCCTACATCCACTCCACCGATTTACAGGAAACTATTATTTTAATTGGAATGTTGACTTGGCAGGAGCTGTACTTTCTAATCACTTGGCACCACAAAAACAAAACAGATGAGACGGCGACAGAAGAGTGCTAACTTCACTGAGACAGGGGCTTCATATTTGCTTTTTTTTAATGGCCTCTGCAGTGCATCTGTGCAACGGCCTGCCATGGAATAATTCTGTCTGAGTGAGATATGTCTTCCTGAGGTGTGTCACCACCACTGTGTAGAGAGGAGAGGGACGAGAAGGCGGGCCATTACCCTGCCCCCAGCGCGGCGTGCTGACTCACTGTGACAAACTAATAAATAAGTGATTTATCAGGGATCCTTCAACCTAAATCTCCTGGAAAGCTGCGGTGAAATTGCCGGCGGGTTTCGGCTGAAGCTAATCCTCTGACCAAGTGTGGCATCTTTCCTGTCAATTATCTTTGATGGCGTCTGCAACAACAGAAAGACATGCTAGCACAAACCCACGGCTCACTGACTGAATGCTTCCCTGCATGTCTTGTCCTCATTACCTTCCCTCCTGCTCTGATTAATGAGACCGAGACGGCTTGCCAGTGCTACTCTCTATCTGTGAAAGTGAATCACTGACCAGGCTTTCACACCAGAAATGATAAAATACAAAGTGTGCCAGGTGTGATTTTCAGTCAATTAATCACTGGCAGTTCATTTGTATAGATTTACTAATGACATGAACAATAAACATCATATATAAAGTAGCTCACTCAATCAACCACAGGCTGTCATCTATGATCTTATTCATTTGTCATCTGAAATGACTCATATCCACATCCTCATATTGGATATTATATGCATCTCTGTTTGCCAGATCACTCCAGCCCAGCGGGTGGTGGCGGTGTATATGTGTATATGTGCTGGAGGGGTGCCCGGGAATGGATGGCATCTGTACGTTGTATTGTGGTTATCTGGATGTTTCTGTTGCAGTTGTACAAGCTGTGACAAGAAATTTCCTGCAGGACAACAAAGCCTGTATCTTTATCTATGTGGGCAGATGACAAAGTTCCATCAGGTGGACCCATGAGGAACCTCAAATCCGTGCAGATGCAGGAATTACACACTGACCTTGGATGCAGTACACCACTTTTTTAACATCTGGTGATTACAATCCATCTCAAAAGCTTCTTCACTTGGCTTTTTGAAGTGGAGTGTAAATGCAGGTCTGTGTTTGACTATGAGGCAATCCACACGGCTCACTTTGCCTGATTAGAGGAGGGCTGCGTGGCTGTGTGCAGAATGGCATCTGTCGGATCGTCCTGTTAGTTTTGTGTTCCACATCCGTGCCATTGGACACGCCCCATAGGGGTCAGCCTTCTTTGAGGTCAAAGTTGAACTGTGAGTATTAAACCTTTGGCGTTGGGCAGGTTGTGCAGTGTGGGGTTTTAGATCGTTTTTGCTGTAAACTGCCTTCTGCAGCCAAACACAATGCTGATGGGTGACCTAATGGGTGAGCAGGTCATTCCTCTGCTCTATTTCCCGCATTTCCTGTCTGTCTCTTCAATGGGCATCAAATAAAGCCACAAAATGCCCAAAGGACAATAAAAAAAACAAAACAGTAAAGCTGTGTTGCTATAAAAACAATACAACAAAAACAAAGCCTTGAAAGCGAGCTGTGGTGAACTGCAGGGTTGGATAAGAAAGCAAACCCTTTCACATACAAGTATTCATGTGATACATTAACATAAAATATTGATTATTTTACACATGAATATTGTCCTAAAGACATTATACTTTCACACCTCACAGCCTGTCCCCTTATTCTGGCTCTAACTAACAGCTGTTTAACAAACGGAGTTGTAAATAGTTTAAAACAGTCTGAGGTTGTATTTTTTTCCCTTATTTTAATGTCTTTTTGCTCAGGGCTCAGTCCGCAAGCCCAAAGAGTGGACGTATGGATTCACCTTTAGTTTGTAACTCACACTTAATATTAAAATAAGTTTTTAAATAAGTTTCCATCCCAAGTTGAGATAACCCTGATAATCAAGGGCTCATCAAAGTTATTTCTTCAAAATGTAGAAAGTTTCCTCCTGAGCCACAGAAGACACAAACCTATATCCACAGCTGTAAGTCTGAACTTCATGTGTCAGATCAGTGGAGTGTCCCTTTAAATTAACTTTTACATTTAACGATTATAGGAGTGTTACTTACTGACACATCTTATTAGTGGTGCTTATGGTGATGTAAGAACCCGTGGTTAGTCTACTTAATCATACACACATGCTAATACACCCTGGATAAGAATATAAGCCAGTCACCTATAACACAGAGCAGCCCTGCGGTGTTGTTCTGAAGGTTACCTACTGCTGTTTTGCTCATATAGAAACCAAACCAGCATGATACTGACCGTACTGACAGGCAATGACCCTAATTCCTTCAGTGGCGCATATTCATGAGGTAATTTGGAGCTTTACAGGAATCAGGCCGTGACCAGGCAGTCTGCTCAGCATCTCTGAGTGACATTAGCATCTTTTTCTGTTCCCTTATAGCTGTAGCTGATGGCAAGTGCCACATCCTGCATTATAGTTTTAAAATGCTGCCAAATGCAAAGGAAACATTACAGTATATAACATTAGACACTAACTGTGATGACAACTGGTAATCTCATGGTTTACTCTTTCAAAGGATTTCTCAGCTGTTCATTCATCTGGTGTGTGAACCATAGTACAAATAATTGTAAAAAGGAAATCCAGTTTTGGTCATTAGGCCAGGATCCCATATTGGTGTCCACATGTCCACGCCATCCCACCCCAGTGGAGTCAGCCAGGCGTCTGTAAGCTGCCCCAGGACAAACTCGAGACAAAAATTGATGTGTGACACAGCCTTTACAATTTTTTTTTTAACACTGCGTTTTTATCTGCCTCCTTATGCTTGTCATCTGATGCCTCCTCTAAAGTCTCCTGTCTTCTGCCTCTGGAGACTGGACGTCAGGACAGTGACCTTGTTAATTCAATTCACCTTCGTAAGATGAATACAAAGACTGTCTGCCAAGGGACGGTGTTGGGTATCAGAGCCAGGCGCTTTATGGACAACTTAACAGCTCTATATTTCAGAGTTGGAGTGTGAAACATAAGCTGGTCTTTGTGTGTGTTCTTCAGTTATTAAAACGCCCTAAAGAACATTTTTTATTAACGCTGAAATTTTTAAAATGACTCCCTGAAACGCGAAAGGGCTGGTAGTACAGCTGATCCCACTGAGAATCAACACCTCAGTCTGCAGCTCTATGCACTGTTCAGCCAGTTTCATGTCACTGATTTGGTTTGTTTTGTGACGTTACAGGGACGAGTTAGGGGATGAGACATTTCCTGTGATCATCCAGAAATTAGCTCAATTAGAAATAACAAGGCCTTTAACTTATTCCAGCTGTGTTGCTGTATTCTTATTCACAAAACAGATCATCTTTCATGGGCTCTGGTGAAACACGTCATAAAAGTTAAGAATTAATCTGCAATCTAAAAAAATATTCTGTCGTTACTGGTCCATTTTCATTTCACTGTTTAAAAACTGACATGAGCAAAAAGAGGAGTGAAACAAATATGCTCACCGATGAAGTAACTGCTATGCAATGAGGTAATCCTACACATTTTTGTGAGAATAACACTGGTGAAACAAGGCCTATAGTGAATGGATTTGGAATGTGATTTCCCATTGCCGTTTCACAATATAACAGTGTTTGGCTTCTTCCTAAATTTCTGTCCAGTCACAGGTCACTTTCTCAGTGATAGTAGGAACTAGTCCGCTGACCTGAGTTACTGTAGTGAGTTGTTTCCTCTCTCCCACTCATTCCTCTGTCAGAATTCTCTCTTAACACTTTGCATTTTTCAAACTGTCTCTCTGAGCTCGTCGGCCTTGACAGTCGATTTTCTCCACGGGTCCTTCCTGTAAAGATGTCGGGAGAAGCTATGAACTTGTTTTCACTCGTCATGAATTTATTCAACAAAACACCATCCTTCAGAAACCCCTGCAAGTTCAGCTGAGCTACTAAAACACAACCATTGCTGACAAACCCTGAATTACTCACTCTAAACAAACTAAAAACACTCACTAGCTTAGCAGCTTAATAACTTTCTCAGCCCTTTGTCCTTAAATTACACTGAATAAATCTCAAACATCTCTGCCTTGAAAAAATAAACATGTTCTTTCCAGCGTTCCAGCGTTGTCAGAGACAAAGAGCAGAGCTTTTCATTCAGTGGCTCAGTACATACAGTATCAAGGACAAGCAATGTGCGACATGCTTGGAATCCAAAACCATTTTTCTAATATATTTAGCACAGTACAGTAATTTATCAGAAAATCAAGCACAGAGCTGTATCTATTCAGACATGTTTACCTTCCCCCAGAGTTAATACCAGGATGATTTATTTTATTTAGATTTTTATTTAGATTGTTTTCAAGGGGACATGGGGTTTATATAGTGACTTTACTGTTGTATATATGTTTCTCTAGATATATTTTATTATATTTAAAATATAAATAAATTCTTCTGATAATCTTTTTAAAAGAATATTTCATTTAAAAATAATCTGTTTTAGTATTTGAAAAAACAAAACAAACAAAGTATCAATAAAGTACCAGACAGATAAAGAGTATGGACAGGATTAGTGGAACTGATAAAATCCTTTTTTTTACTGGTGCAAAAAGTCCTAAACTGAATTAGTAGACTCTGTGCTGGAACTATGCATCCTGGATCTTTGTTTGAGAACAAGTACATGCCTTATGTTTCCAAATCCTTTAGTCATTTTCTAGTTCACTCTGTTTGTGCCTGTGTCTTTTGCATATCGTGTGCACACTGTTCAAACTATGAGCACACTACTTAGTAATGGTGGTTCTCTGTGCTGCAGAGCTTCTAGCCCTCAGTTTCAGATGATAACACCTAACTCTCCACACCGCTGACAGCTGATTTCGGGAGTGCTGGGCATCTCATTAGATCTAAGAATAACAAAGAGGGAGCAGAGGATAAAAACACTATTTCATACTCAAACATTAGATGCTTTGCTACCGTACAATGACCAAGAATAATATGATTTTCAACTTGTACAAACAAGATATTGACAGGCCTCTGTTACAACACGATAGGTGAATCTGACCTTAATGCACCCAGACAAGATGACACCCATCAACCTAATTAGTGGAATGAGGAAGGCGGAAGGGGGAGTGGGGGTGTGTGTGTTGAAAGTGGGTGTCCAACTAACACTCAGCGTACACACAATTGTGACCCACTAGACAACTCTGCTTTAGGGGAGGTTTTGCCTCACTGGCCCTTTGGTGTCTGACGCCCCCGGGCTTCAGAGCATCCTGAAGCTCAGGAGACTGTCCTGGAAAAAATGAAATCAGGCTACAGTATGAACAAAACAAGAAAAGCTAAGTACACACACACATGCATGGAGGACATGACAAGAACACTGTGATTGAAGTAATGAGATTGAAAACTGTCCTATTAAACTGTCCTGTACTAAATCTCCTTAGCGAACCTGGTCTGAATGTCATTCTTCCAAAAATAATAAATAAGTTAACTTGATGGCAAAAGCCAGTAAGAAAAAAAAACATACATGAAGAGCTTGTCAACTGATTCAAAGGCAGGACAAGTCTCTCTGTCTCTGTCTCTGTAAAGACAGAAATACTTGTCGACTGATTCAAAGGCAGGACAAGTCTCTCTGTCTTTACAGGTGACCATGTTACCCGATATACCAAGCACTTAGGGTTCAATGTTTAACTCAGGAGCTATTTCCCATTCCTTTATCTTAGTCTTTCTGAAAATCTCCAGAGTCGGTGTGATCACTTAAAAGGTTGAGTCATGGTGTCACATAATGCAATCTGTGAGAGAAGGAGAGAGAATATGCTGCAGCCCACTGTGATGGCTGTGTATGAAAAATAAAAACATTATTTACTTGTGGAAGATTTATCCAGAAGAGAACGACACAGAAAACTAAATGGGAGCATTTGGTGAATGATGGGCCAGAGAAGATGAACAGGCAGCTTTTAGGTTTTTCAAACAGCATGAATAACATCATAAATTCTCACACTGGCTGAAGCTGGAAATGACAACTGTCCAAAATGTCTCTGCAGCAGCTGAACGTCAGTTTTTCACTGTGTAAAGTTTCTAGTAGCTTGGCAAAGATTTATGGATTAGACTACTGGTATAGATAATATATTACACATTATACAACAATACATCTCCATACACACAAATGAGGAACATGTCATGATTGACATGTAGTCAATCATGACATGTGCTGTGACTTTAAAAATGCCTTTTAGACTACATCTATATTTTCAGCCTTCCCGTCTTCATCAGAGAGCTGTAGGTAGAGAAAGACACTGCAGAGAGAGGGGAGGGGTGACACGTGACAAAGATCACTGGCTGGCCCTGAACCCAGGGCCAGCCAGCTGTGGTGTGGTGTCACCACTGGAACTCATGCAGAAGCAATGAAAGATGATGAAAATGTCTGAATGTGCACCTACAGAAAATATAGTGTATTTCTTCAAACTAAATTTGACCACAAAGAGCCACCGCTTCATTTGTCAATGTGTGAAATTAGGGCCCATGACATGTGTAGATGCTGATTTAAAAAAACTTTTTTACTTTAAACTCTTTTTTAAAACAAGGATCTAAAGTGTGTGTCCTTATTATTGCTGTTGGATCTGCTGAAAAGTTGCAGGGAATCATGGTCTGTTACAGGAACTGTTTTTGTTGGGTGTGCCTTTCAGTGTCAAAAGAGAATCAGTCAAACAGGCTTTTATTAACTCAGCTGCTTCTTCTTAAGAACCACTGAAATACATTTTCTTTCATCTCAGTTAAAACTTTATAATATAATAAACATGCCATATCTTAAGTATTTCACTTCATTATATTTTATTTTTGTCCTTTACTGCCTTTTACTTTTTATTCAGATATTTGAGAACTTTTTTTACCCCCCCATGGCTCCATTCTGTACCGCAATGACCCAATTTCCCCCTGAGGATCAATCCAATTTCTGTTTATGTAACTTGTTCACCAAAAAATAAGGCCATGTTCCGAGAGACTTTCACTCTGTGTGAAATAACACAGAGTTCCCAGACAGATGAATGGGATAAGTGCACTGACACAACAGGGGCAGCGTTGAGGTGGGCTGTCCAATAATGATGCCGCGTCATGAGGCAAAAAAGTTGAATCTGGTTCAGCTGACTCACAGTCATACATACACATGACATGAACGCTGTATCACTGGTGTTTACCTCGAGATCGTCCTGAGGAAAGACTACACCGCTTCCACCGTGATGACTTTCCAGAGCTGTCAAATAAGGTTTCATAAACCTGTTCTTCCGACCGGATTTCCAGGATCGTATTTTATCTCACACATCTGCGGCACTAAAGTTTCAACATCACCTCACTCCAACAAACTCCAGGGAAAGGCCATAAAAATGCTGACAGAAAACATAGGAGACAAATCTCTGAGCTCAGGTACAAGCAGCTCTGGCAGCTTCCAGTGCTTTCACCACCTTGTCACAACAATCTGTTGAATTTCTACACTTTCGGTAAGAAAGCTAAACTCTCAGCTACATGGCTTCTCTAAATCCTTCCAAGTGGTTTCACACAACTTGATGCCAACAAAGTCCTGAATGAGAACTCCATTTTGTCGATCTGATCTCATTATCCTCCGCTGGGCCATTGTGGGAATACCCTGGCAACTCGCTAATCAGCGGCTATGTCAATGCCAGGATTGTTTACGGGGGAATGGAATCTCCTTTGGGAATGTCACGGCATCCTCTGAGGCCTGCAACTGTGCACCGAGCTTGGAGCGAGATGCTTTTTCACACTGAGAATGGAGAGTGTGCGGCTCCACGCATGTGTGGGACAAGGCCTGAAGATGCATGATTAATGAACATGCGGAAAGGAATCACAATGGATGCTCAGCCCCGCACAATGCGTCAGTATCCAAGTCTGGGGTCAGAGGCCATGTCTGGCTTTGTGCGTGGCCGCCAAGGACAGAGACAAAACAAGGAGACCTTTGAGTGCAGGAGGTTTCATGTACATAACAACAAAACAAAAGGAAGCAGTTTGTTGCATAACAGGAGAAAGAGGACAGTCAGTCTGCGCCACCGTTTTTACTTTAACTGATTTAAATGCCCAATTCTGAATGAATTACTGTGTCTCAAACTAGATAGTCCTGTCTATAAGAGCTGTTTTCTCAGACTTATGGTTCTTTTAGGACTTGTTTTACATTTTATTTGGATAAACCTTATCATTGCCTGTCTAATGCAAATTACTGTATACAAAAAACTAGTGATGTGGGAAGATCTGAAAACATACCAAACCAATATTTAGCTTTATTAGGGGGTGTTCTGAGGCCATTCATATCTTATGTTATGAATGTTGATCAAAAACCAAAAGTTATTTAACTGGAACAGTATGACTAATCATTACATGATGCACAGGCAGAATCCAAACCACAGACTATTTACCGGTAGGAACTCATCAAACGCCTCAAAGCAAAAGCCACAAAACAGCAGGTTAACAGAAAAAAACTAGAATCATCAGTTTTACCTCATAAAAGATGCCGTGACATTATGACACAAACAAAAAGACATTAATAATTCAGCTCTGCCACAGGGAAGGCATCCAGGACAGCTGGCTGTTTTGTTTAAAAAAAAAAAAAAAAAAAAAGGACAAGATGATTGGAGTGAAGTCTAAACAAAAGACAGAACACATGCATGCTTTTAAATATGATCACTTAAGGAGTGAGCACCCCATGTGCTTTTCAGATGTGGTCAAACAACACATCATACAAACATATTCTTTTTTTTTTTTAACTTAATCTGGCCCCTAAGCCACAGTGCTGCTTTGAGCTAAATGCTAACAGAACATTACCAAATTTCATTGCAATCCATCCAATGGCTGTCGAGACATGTCACTAAAAATCATAAACATCAACCTGCTGGTGAAGAAATGTTCATCCACTGGGGATCATGACTGTCTGTACAATCCTAGCTTTACTTATCCACTAGTACAAACTGCAATGCAACAGCTTAACTTGAGTGACAAATGCACTGCAGTCTCCAAGATCTGCATCAGCCATAAGAAACTACAAATACTGGTATCCTCTGTCTGTCAAGATATGGCTAATCCTGAAGTTACCACAGCGATAAATCTGAATGGTTTATCTGTTGCACCACAGAGTGTGTTATTTCCTCAGCTGAGGCTGACTGTCCAGACTTGTAACACCAGCATTAGTTTTGCTCATTTATTTCTGTAGAGTAGATTAATGTTTACAGTATGGATACAAAAATTATTTTGATTTCACATATTAGCGGTGGCCACAAATACTTTTTATATATTCTGGCAATTTACTTTTTTGTAAAGGACTAATGCACCACCTCCTCATTCTAAACCGACCTGGTTGAAAGCAGAGGAACGCTGAGCTCAACAACAACAAACAGCAAACTGTTGTGTATTTCTTATGCAGTGACATTACAATGAGATGAGTATTTTAATGCCAAATAAACCTGCATTTATACTCAGGCCTGTGTTCAACTAAGAAGGCTGGTACATGAATAAGACTACAAGTAAAAACAGATCCTTCTCACTGCTTCTTTGATCAGATCCAAACTCTCCCTTAAAACAGGCTGCAGTTATTTGCTGTAACAGATGTTGAATACACACAGAGTTGAAGAGCTGGTTTGTTAGCACTAATCACCTGGTTCACAGGCCTATAAGAAATGGAAGATCTGGCAGCTTGAAAGTACTATGATTTTTTTTTTTCAAGTGGTTTAAATAGACATGCTCCTATGGTATATAAGCCAGGTGAAATTAAGCAGTGTTTAGTCAGACACAATAATCCACTATGTTTGATTTGATGAGTAATTTATGCTTGTTAGCATCTCTGTTTTAGCTGTTTAGCTGTAAAAAAAAAAAAAAAAAAAATCCCCCTCAGCCAGAAAAAAAAAAATCTAAGAACAATGAAAATTAATCATCTGTCAGCTAAGAACACAGTACTTATCACAATTGCAATTACAGCAACATTGTACATGAATCATCTCCAATCTCCAAGTGAAGGCCATTATTCTAAAATGGCAACAAAAGCAGCATTCATTGAAAGGAGTGAACGCAAGTCTGTGACCTGAAATTACCTCTGCTGCAGATGTCTACAAAACTCAGTGCAGAAGAAATGACGTATAATTGACAGGAACACTGATTGTTATTATAAGTGTCTGGTCTCGGTGTATGAGCAACCCAGTGACACATAGCCTGAACTGTGGTCCACACAGACTGGTGAAATGTTCATAATGATCACCGTCCCTCTTGGTCAAAGGTCTGCACACAGTAATATCAGATTTCAGTGAAAAGACATTTCCACCTGTCGTTTCCCTCAGCTGAAGAACAGGTTAGTCCTCTGTACATTGTTCCTGCTGGCTTTGCCAATATGACGGATCTTGTAAACAAGTGTATATTGATGAAGGCCCCCCTCCCCCCCCAAAAAGTTCCAATCAGGAGATTAAGTTGTTAAAATGAAAGCTGGTACAGGGTCGTTTCTTCATTTAAGACACTACTACAAGCTAGAGAGGACAGTTGTCTCTAAGTAGCACCGAGGACCAAAATGCTAGGAATGGTAGCACAGTTGTACAAATGCAGATAAGATGTTCGTGTTTGTTTTCACACACACACACACATATACAAAAAGCGCCAACCGAAGCAGGTATGTTTTCTCCCACTGCAATGAAAACAAGCTGCGCTGAACCGTGACCCTGACAGCAGAATATAACGAACCATGACTTGTCAACTGTTCCACCCCAATCATGTTGGAGGCAGCAGTGTAATAGGTTTCAGAGGCGTGCTGCTGAACAATTAGTCATGCTGACCGGGAAACGTTGCACAAGGGAGATGATTGGAAAACACTTAGCCCTCCTGGGAAAGCCGTGCTCAGAGGGCCTCTGAGCAAGGCATTCATTATCCAAATGTTTCACTGGACATGCTCAGCGATGAGGCAGCACTGTAGTTGTGTTGAGCAATGTGTATATGCGTATTCCTCCCTGTTTGTAGCTGGTTTGCCTGGTTAAATAAGGATTAAAGGGCTCCATGCATATCTGATTAAATCGTAATCTAATACAGGGAGTGAGGCATCAGAAGACCAGTGGAACTGTGGATCAAATAACATGTGAGGGAGTGGGGAGATCTCAGACAGTCTCTTGTGGATCGCACCTAATTTAGGATTCAACATTTCAAATGAAATCCTGTTAAAAAAGAGAATGCCAAATAGAAAAACCAGACCGGCTCTTCTCTGATGGAAGCAGTGGAGCCACCAGTCTCTCCACTGAAACACTGGCACATGTTTCAGAGAAGCTGCTAATGATAGGGTGTTTTAAAAAGGTAATGCAACATTCAGCAAATGGATTGTTTGCAGCCAGACTGTAACACAACTAAGCAGACTTCATCATTTTAGACCCTCGCATGTGCACTTTCATGTGTGCAGTACACCATTAACCAGATTCCATTAAAAAATGATAGCAGTTTTATGATTTTTTGATGGTCCGTGTAAATTGCTGAAAAAAAAGACCTCAATAATAACCTTTTATTTTTATTAAACTTGTAACACTGGTCAGAACAGCTCACCCGTTTGGTAGTAGCTGGTTGTAGACCTGAACAAGAACAAAATATTTCATATTATTGAAATACTGTTGTTATATGCATTTTGTACAGGGAGCTCTGAACTTACAGCAGGATTAAATTGCATTGTTTATTGATTGGGATTCTGTATGTAATTCTCTCACCACGGGAGGATTAGCCAACTCCATGCAAGCCATGACTAGCTGAGGAGAGGTGCTTTCTCTTTGGCCAGTACCCCCTTCACACACCACCACCACCACCACCACCGGCCACACACACACACACACACACACACAATGCACACATGCGCGCCGTCTAACATAAGGCAATTTCCACTGTCTGGCCACTGGACACCAGCTACAGCTCTACATAACGTTATTTCGCACAGTAATGGTACAGAAGACAAAGCCCACATCAGGAGCACGAGGCGTGAATGTGCTGAGTTAAAGTTAAAGTACCTGTATCTTTGTGGTCGAGGCTGCGGTCGTTGACCACCGTCGCCCGCTGAGATGAGCTTAGCTTTCGCTGTCTCCGTCTGGCGCTTCGCCGCTGTTCAGCTCCCTCCTCATCCCAGCTCAGCTTGACCCGGCGGACCCAAACACGTCAGGCACAAAAGTATTTGACAATATTTTTCAATTGCTCTCCAAGCTGGAGGAAAAACACGCCAGCGGTTGGGATCGCAGTTAACCCCAAACAAAAAACACTCCCCTGGGACAACAGCGCTCGCGGGCAGCGTTCAGTCAGTTGTTGTCATTGTTCTGAGGAAAAAATAAAGATGAACGTTTCCACGCAAACGTTCATCCACTTTCTAAACTAAAGGCTGGCTGGATACGCCGGTCTCTGCACTCACAGGTCGCTATTTCCAGGATTAAACTTGTAAGGAGGCTCCTCCGTGTGCGATTCAATGCAGAGCACACCTCGGACTGGATACTGACTGGAGCAGAGGAGCAGCGCTATCTCTGCGCTGCATTCACGCGCTGTCGGAAATGTTGGACTCCACAGAGTCAAAGTGTTTTTCTACCATTCATGCTGCAGCAGCTGCTGCAATACAAAAGACTTTAAACCCACAATGGCATTGTAACTTTTTGAATTAGGGTTAGCTTTGATACTGGGCACTTACACCAACATCCACAAATGGCTTTGTAGTTCAGACATATCCAAACAACTTTGTCTGGGCCCACCTTACCAGTCTAATGCTAGGCTAATGTGCAACGAGCAGCCACTGATTTTAAGTCCACTAACGCACATACGAAATTATGTTTATTATGCATTAAATTACGAGCACTATAGGAGCAAACTTAGCTGTTTTTGTGTTTAGTTAAATAAAACCACGAGGTGAAGCTCTCCTTTGTGCTGTGATGGTCAACAACCAGTCAGACACAAGAACCATGAGTGGTCATGGTTGCATGATGGCTAGTTAGGCAGCTGGTGAAGATGCCTTCCTACAAGTCTACAATTCCCTTTGACACAAACAACTCACACACACACACACACAAAATGTCATTTAACCCAGAGACAGCAGAGTCAACGCTGTTAGCAGGTTGTGAGATGCTGAGAGAGAAGTGAGAGGGTTTTGAGCTGTTTCAGTCACAGGGACAAACAGATGCTGTACAAAGGCAGAGTGATCCTCTGAGAGTAATATGCTTCACTGCTGTTTGGAACATGGTGTCTGTCTCTAAAATATCTCTCATGTGAAACTGAACAGAGGTTGCATCATATACAGAGAATGATTTCCATTCATGCCATTCATTTAAGATGTTTCCAATTATTAATGATCTGAAACAGCGGTGTACACAGGAATGAACAAAGCATGTTTCAAGCTGAGTGCAGGTCTGGTCATCATTTACATGCATTATTATTTTGAATTGTTAGGTGTTGTAACCTAATTTTGGGACCAGTGACGGGCAGTGTTTTACCTGTGACATGCAGTAGGTAGCTTGTCAAGTCAATCAACAGTGTGTTTGGCAGGTAAAACAGTTGGAGGATTTAAAGGAGACTCTAAGGAAGTGAGGAGGAAATTTAAATCTGTCTGCCTAATCTCCTCTCTCTTGGTTCACTTTCCACCTTGCAGGCTTCAGTGACAGAGATTGCCTCAGCTTGAGTGAAGAGCCTTAGTGACAAGGCCACCGGTCAGATACTAGCCAGCAAAGGTTTTCTGCATGTTTATGTCAGATTTCAGTCTCTAACACAAGATTCACAATCAACACCTTGAATCTCCAGCAACCTTTGCATATATGATTCATACATTTCATACTTGTACATGGCACGTGCCTTTTCATGTTACCGTTCCATTACATACATGTGTAGCTTTTACTTTGTCTCACAGTCATCAGCTGCACTACAAACACATTTGTTCTTATAAAGGACAACACAGCACAGTATTGTTCTTACAGTGTCCATGTTTTAACACTTTACACACATATGAAGACTCAGCCACATGTCGTGATGGCATGAGTCACGCCTTTCATTTCAATAAGCTGCATGATGCACTAATAGTTCAGATAACAGCAGTACTCAGCAGTGTGTGTTAGGTTAATCAAATCAAATAAACATGCTCCAAAGTCACAATCTTCTTAGAACAAATTTCTCTCTTTGACTTGCCAGATAGTGTTTCTCTGTGCAGCTGCAGTGGAGGGACAGGAACTAAGGAAGAGATTTTGTGTTAAAAAAAAACAAAAAAAACTGCACTCTCCAAGACAGACACTCAGTTTGACTCATTCAGACTTCAGCTTCAGATAAACTCTGGAATACACCTCTGCACAAATAAAGAACTGTGTCTGTCACCCCGTGTGACGGATGTGCCACCTCATAACAGGACCTTCACTCTCTGTTCATTCGGGGATATTTTTTTTTCTTTAACACCAAGATTTTCTCTTACATAGCAGACATTCTGCCTGGATATCGTGAAGGCTCATTCAGCACATAATAACATACCACAATCTCATTCCTACTGACTGTATTCAACTGCTGGAGCTTCACTCCCTGTTTAACGTGGTGGATGAGTCATTTGGATCAGTTTTAGATGTCTGCACTGTGACAAGTTCCTCATTTATTTCTGAGGCAAAAGCAGCTTTGCTTGCAGTCTGTAGGCTGTTCTACACTTGGATTTTCTTTAAGGCTTAAATTACAGATGTAGTGGTGCAGATGTAATAAGTGCAGGTTATCACTCGGTACAAATGTCTAGACAACTCCACTTAACCCATAATCTGTTACCCTTTAACTACTGCAATTTAACAGTGGCCTTAACTTACACAGATTGGTTTGTGACTTAACCTGAGAATCTGGTTCATAAAGAAACCTGATCCAAAGCTGCCCTCTAGTGACAACACATGCTCCACACTGTGAGTATTACACCAGGGATTTACTCCGGTCATCAACATGATGTTTACGTAAGAGACTCAATGCATTTAAATGTCCAATTCCATAACCCAAACAATAATGTCAACAAAAAGGAAAAACAGAATCTGAAATGGTCTTTTGAGAAAAGATTAGCACTGCAGGCTCCATGTTAGGGACAGAGGAGTGAGCTCAGGACACAGACTGTCTCTCTGAGTTACAGTAGGTGTGAATTTCTTAAAACCAGTGACTGAGACAATAGGTGTTAATCAGGAAGTCTAAAGAGTGGCAGACCCAGGAAGAGCACACAAACACTGGAATTTCACTTTGTACAGATCAGTGTCATGCAGTTAACACAGAGAGGGTGTGTTGTTCAGGTACTCCCTTTTAATGCAAAGTAAAACAGGAATATAAAATGATTCAAATAAACATTTATAGACAGGAAGATAAAATATGACAAGAACATAAAAACAAAAAAGGAGGTTGCATTTACATTGTGCATTTATAGTATACTGTACATTTCATCATTCTTTTCTCTTTAATCTCAGTTTAGTCTCTATTACAGACTGGGTTAGTTTAGCTACTGAATGTTTGTACCAGTACTGGCAAAAAGTAAAATAACATCCACATAAAACAAACAAACAAACAAAAACATGTACTGTATAGAATTCCAAAGTTGCTTTGGGTTTCTTGGTAATTGTGTTTAACAGATTTCACTGAACTGTTGTATCAGTGGAGGTAACTGCCAAAATAAAGTACACCGAAATAATGGAGAATACATGCTATGCAGTTTAGAGACTCTATGGAAATTAGTAAGCTGGGAGGTGGAGTCAGAGAAGGGGGGGGGGGGGGGGGTATCATACTGCACGTTCAGCACAACCCACCCTGTCCTAGAGGAGGCCCCTCAGCTTCCTGTTCCTTAATTCAGTGGAAGTGATAATGACTCTTCAGTAAGTAACTCTTGGTTCAAAATAGAGAGCAGATGGATTTCCCTGTCAACAGAAAGCAGTATTTGTTGTGTTATTAATAACATGTAGAAATGATTGTACTATTATCATATTAATAGTACAGTATGAAATCAGGGTTGAGTTGACAAAGGGTGTAGCAATTTAAATGGCTTATTAATATTTTAAAGAAAATGTAATGATGCTGGGGTTATTAAACTTAAGGTTGAGCCCCCCTTCCCCACCTCAATCATTTAAATACAGTCCCTTAACAAAATGAAGTTTTACTAGAGACTGTAGAGTAAAAGGCAGTGATTTCTACCCACATGAGTAACATGCCAAAGGAAAATCTCAGAAGAAGGAACCACCCGTACCTTCTTCAGTCAAGATACATGAGTGTAAATAACAATGTCCTGTTGGCTCAGTTCAACACACCTTTGGCTGGTGTTCTCCATATTTTAGCAGTTACCTGAACAGTAGTCTGGTGACAGCGGACGTGTTGCTTTAGCACAACGACAGCACACTAAAAAATGTACCCTTACTGCTAAGAAAAGTCTGAAATATAAAAATGTCTAAATCTTTAATGATACACAGTGATAGATTTTTGCAAAGTTGCACAGCGTAAGCTTGTCAAGCAGAAGGCTGCAGCATAGGGCAATGTAAGGACAGCAAGCTGACTGCTGGGGCTCAGTTTCTGTGCTTCACACTTCGTACTCACTAGTCTGCTTTTCTCAGTACGGAAGGGAAAAAAAAAATCTGTTTTGTAAAAGGAAACAAAATAAAAAGAAGTAATCGCACAGGAACTCCATTATCTACTCTGCCTGACCAGAAGCTAGAAAAAAACCTGATAGTGCTTGTTCAGAAAATATACTGAGTGTGGGATTCTTCTGTTTCACAATTTTAATTGTTCAATATGACTGAGTAGCCTTACTCATACATTCACTTTTTCACATTAAGATTATTCGAAACAACCTTTATACTCAAAGTATTTTAAATAGAAAAAACGGTGGTGGATAAACTGACGAGCACAGTCTTCATGGGAAGAAAGGGTGTAGCACTACACTGTGGCAACTGTTCTCTAGTATTGCACTGAAATGTTTTGGCAATAAACCCTTAGGCACAAAGCTAACTAACCGACCGACAGTCAGTCCCCAGCAGCCGACAGACTACTGACAGGGAGGAATCACGCTTTGTCACCAGACGGAGGTTTAACACTGTCTGTTTCAGATCTGAAGTCATACCCAGGGATAGTGGAGTCTGACATGGACTCTGCTTTTGAAGCCTGTCGTGAGTCGAGTGAGTTCATACCCAGAACTGAGAGCAGGAAAAAAAAAAACCATAATGAGATTATAGTGCAAATAAGAAAGCAGGGCTTCAAATGATCAGAGACTGTAACAGGGACGGAAGAGAACTCCAGTCACAAGTACCACGTTTGTTGGAAGCAGCAGTGGCAACACCTGACAACTGACCCACGACCAAATGATGCATCAAACATACTGAATGCTGGTTAAACATGGAATTTGGTTCAAAAATAAATCCTCTGCAATCATGTCTATTCCTGATGAGAGCCGTGGAATGTATGAAAATATTTACATGTAAATGTATTTGATTTAGAGCGTTTAGATGTACAACCAACATCAAGCCTTTAAATTTAAACCTAATTCAAATAAGAAGAGCATGGCAGCAAAAAAAAATAAAATCTTCAATGAACCGATGTCACAATGTCACATTCTCGTGAGGAGACGTGCAGAAATGAACTGTAAGATCTATTTTTACCACCTTTTTATAAACCTGAAGTAGAACTACAGTTTCTGATCAGCGCAATCATCCAGCCAGGAAAGCAGTTCAGGGGAAAGAGCCATGTTAGAAAAACAGCCGAGGTGGCTCTCTGCCACAATCTGTACATTCATACACACCTGTGAATTCAAGGTAAAGGCCAAACAGTATTTGCAAATGATATTTAAGTGCATCTAACAGGTGGAGTTTGCCCCACTATATAGCTGTATGATAAACAGCAAAAAAAAATTATTAAGTTAAGCATTTAAAAGTCCTTTTAATTTTGTGCACTTTTTAGTGACAGAGAAATTAGCTGATACTGTCTAATCAATCTTAATGTGGTAAACTCCACCCTGCTGGTACCTCAAGGTGGTTAAAACAAACACTCAGAATTATTTGTAACTACATTCTTAGCCTGGTCTGACTGTTTGTTCCCTTGACAAACACACACTGTCATATTTCAAAGCCTCTCACTCACTCATGCACACTCTCTCACACACACACACACACACACACACACACACACACACACACACACACACACACACACACACACACACACACACACACACTCGGAAAAACACTGCAGTGCATTCTATCTTGATGCAAACAAACGATATTCACATTCAGACGCTGCTGACACTTTCTGCACTGTGTCCACTCACACACTCACTACATGAAGGAGAAGTGCATGCTGGGCTTTAGCTGTTGTCTTCTTCATTGCTCTGGGACCTCTCTGGATTGGAGGAGCCTTCAAAGCGCTGGGAGGCGATGGCTGCTTGGTGAGACATACTCTTCCTCACTATGTCACCTTTCCTCCACAGAGTGATCTCCTGCAACCACACAATGATAAACAAGCTGGTGTAAAGCAATGTGCCAGTAATGGTCTCTCACATCTACCCTGCTAGAACTGTTAGTGAAGATGTGGTCTGACAACTATCACATTTCTGATTTCAACAAAATTAAACGGTGGAGCCTCTGCTGGTTGTGACCAAGAAATAGTCCAGCACGTGATCCCTTATAAAATGGCCTTTTTTCAGTTTTGCACTTTGATTTTTGCACAGATTAAACAAACAAAGTGAGCTTTAGAAGTGATGGTAGGATTGTGTTACCTTTGGACAGAGCCAGGGTGGCTGTTTCTGCCTGTGTCCACTCTCTGTGCAAAGCTAAGCTAACCAGATGCTGGTGGTAGCATCAGATTTAAATGACAGACAGAAGAATGTTATTGATCTTCTCATCTGTCCTCGACTTCTTGACTAAAATTGGTAGAATGCCCCCTCCATATTCAAACGTGTCTGTCACATCTTTGAAGTTTTCAGGTTAGCAAGAACAGAGCCACAAAACATTTATAGTCCCTTTGACTCAGGCCAGAATAAAAGCCCACACATCTGAGCATCCAGTTAAAAGAAACACCAACAGTCTGCGTGTGAGTGAACACATGAACGACAGATAACTTCCAAACTAACATGAGGCCACAGTGCAGTTATGTACCTGCTGTTTGAAATAGCGTCTTTCCTCCTCATCAATCAGGACCAGGTTGAGGTAGTAGCGCACGGAGAACTTCTTGTTAATGTCCCTCATGGTGGGTGTCATCTCATAGCCTGCAAGAAACAGCCTGATGGGGATGGACTCTCCTGCAGCGCAGAGAGAGTCAGAGGCAGAATTAGTGTGCGACAAATAAACTCAGCCACAACAGGAAACAACCTCACACTTCACTACCCTCTACCCCACAGGATAAACCCTCATCAATACCTCTGACTGGGGCACCATCCATGATTTCATACTTGGCTATGGTGTCGTTCTCATGGTAGACGTTGGGCCCTGTGCCAGTCGTCTCCCGCTTGATGATGTCGATCTCCATATGTCTGATCTTAATCCTCACCAGCAGAAAGTAAATCTTCCCGACAATCACATCTTTTAGGTGATACCTGTGAGCAAATGGCACGATGAGTCCAAAACCAAGCGCTCCTTCCTCCTCCTGCTTTGAGGAAGGAAACAGGTACTATTCTGATATAAAAGGCTGAAGTTATTTTAGTTATTTATTTATAAACAAATCCTACTTTGATTTATTGTACTCAAACTCTATGTGGAGACAGTCCTCGATGCCCACTTCCATCTTGATGGAGGAGTTGAGCTCAGGGTAGGTGCTGAGTGTGTGAACCACGATGTCCAGCTCTTTGCTGATGTCATTCAGTCTCCGGCTTACCGTTGCCCTCAGGAAGTAGCTGGAAGCAAATGCACAAATTAGCTCACAAGCCATTATATGACTGTGAAACAAGACAATAACACTAATGCCAGTGAAGCTGTACTGATACTTGATATTCTGAGATTCTTATTAATAGTGTGGTATAAATTGCCCCGCTTTGCCAGGGGCTGTGTTTGTTTATCCACTGTGCATGTCATCATTAGGACAATGCAGACCAGAGACTGTCAGGCTCTGTTCTGCATTGTCAGACTGACTGCACTTCATCAGTCTATGTTTGGGATTACTGCTCAGCATCACTTACAGTAAGCCGTGCAGTTCCAAATCTTGTTAGAGGAATACTTTAACATTTTGGAAAATACACTTATTTGCTTTCTTGCTGAGAGTGAGAAGAGAACATTGATACCACTCTCTAGTATTGCATTGTTAACTTGTCTGTTAACTATGAAGCTACAACCAGCTGAGAGTGGAACATCTAACTCTCTGTTGTCTCTATGCTGCTATGAATTATTACATACTGAGCAATTTAAAAAAAGGATATGGTGTATGTGAAAAACTACTACCAAACCTTCACTGCAAATAATGAATAAGCACCACACACAGAGCACACAGTGGAGCTCACCGTAATTTGACGTTCTGGCCAGTGTAAGACTCGTAGGGTTTCTCCACGTGCGTGAACTCGAAGTCAAATGTCTGTGACTGTGTGAGCTCCCCTGGCCGAGCCAAGTCTTTCACAAGAGACACAAACTCGTGGTGGTTTCCTCTGTCATAGTACAGCTCTGGAAAAGACACATTAATAACATGAGACAGCTGCAGCAGAGCAGTTTTACATATTCTGATACAGAGTTTGTTCAGGCTTTTCCTTTGAAACTGACAGCAGCAAACAGTCTAGACTTGACCTTATGACTGGAATAGCTTTGTCTTGACTATTATTGATGTCCAATGCCTTGCAGCTGTTTTAGACTGATACAGCATTCAGATAATGATTCGTTATTTAGTGATTGGGCCCTCATACCATGTCCACTGCAGTGTTTCACAGTCTTATTTGAGACAGAAAATTATGCATGCTGTAAGAAATTCTCCCATCCAAAGTACTTCTTCTCATTTGGAGACAGATGGTGGTGAGAAGAAAAAGGGGAATGGAGCGGAGGGCACAGCAGTGCAGAAAACTTTCAAGATGCATTCATGGTGTCTGGCAAGGATCAAATAAGAGGAGGTTCTTGCTGCTGCTGCTGCAATTAACCAAAACTACGATCAAATATAAAGACTGTGTTTCCATAAACTGTGACAGAATTTAAACTAGAAAAGTATGTGCTCATAAGAAATGAAGCTAGACTGAATGAAGAGCTATCTTCTCTTAATCAGCAGGCCCTGTGGCTGGCTTTACACAGTGCAACCTTTGTGCAATCAGTTGCAGATTTCAAATGTTTATTGCTTTTTTTCTTTTTACAGAGCTCCCACACAACTTAAAGTTCACCATGTAAAACTGACTTATTCTTTATGAATATACTGCCTGTGTGTGTCCTGACACTTGTAAAATCAGGGTATGTATTACATGACATGTCATGTACTGTACTTTAATAGCTGAAAAAACATCAGTCTTTAAAGTCAATCTAAGTGGTTCTTCTCATTGGTTTTTGTGACAGCCTGAGACTAAGTTCTATAGTTCTTAAGTTGTTATTTTCTATAATGTCAGTGTTACATTTGTGAATTATATCATGAGGTTTCTATTATTAACACATTGACATGTGAACAGCATTTAAATGCTAAGGGCTAAATCTAATTACTTTTTATACTGTGAGGCACTTTACTCTGTTACAGTTAATTATATAAGATATAATATGGCTGAAACATCAGCTTACGGAATAAAGGCTGAGCTGCATAACTATCAAAGTGCTCCTGCTTGTTTGATAAATTTGATTATTTAGACATTTAGTCTTGTGCAGCTGAGCATCCCTCCCTACTGTTTTGAGCGTGTTAGCAATACAATACGTTTACAACATGTTTTGCAAATAAAATCTTAATCCAGAAGGTAATCAGTGTGTAGTGTGTATTTAATTAGTGCAAGTACAAAGTATTCAGTTACACTACCCTACTGCAGAATTTAACTTCAGCTCCATGAAACATATTTTCTTGTGAGAACCATCCCACCAAAATGATGTGTCATCATTTGTAACGTTCAGATTCAGTTTGCTAACAGCACAACAGCAACTTTGATTTTCAGCCTGTAACTAACTGCACCGTGTGCACCGTCAGCCCCGGACTTTCATGTGTAAACCGCCTCTTAGTAAGAGAGTCACAGCTCCTTCCAAACAGAAGAGATCGACGTTTTAAAGAAACAGGGGTCAACGGTCAATGAGGCAGCTAGCCAATGGCTGAGGGTGTCAGCTGACGTTAGCTCGCACTAACGTCTGTCACGAGACCAACGCTCCGCACTGACACTTGTTATGACAGTACAACAGTCTGTGTAAAGTTGAAGTGCTGCACACCTCACTTATTAAGACAAATGTAATAAAGCAGACAGTGTGCGTGTTCGGTGGTCCGCTCAGAGCCTGTAGCTAGCTACCGAACATCTCCTGTCAGACTTTGGCTACTTCTGTCAGCGGGCTCGGTGCGAAGCGCAGGCCCGCCAACCGCTCACCTATCTGTCCGATGAACTCAATCTTGATGCCGTTGTGCTCCAGCCTCTTTCCGGGGTATTTGAGCGTGACGTTGACTTTCCCCGACACCGTTTCTCCGTCGTAGAAGAGAAAATACTTGTCCTTCCTGCCGTCTTCGCTTTTATGCTCAGCTTTCTTTCTCGTTTCGGCGTCATTCAGAACTATGTCGATGTCCGCACTTTGACCGAAACCAAAGAAGCTCATGTCTGCTCGTCGGTGAAGCTCTGTGACTGGATGCTGTGGAGAAAAAGACGCCTCCGGTTGTGTAGACCAGCTCTCAGACACTCACAGGGGTCCGGTGGTTTAGCGGAGGGATGTGCAGTGCGAACAGCTTCCCAGATTATTCAGGAGTTCGAGTTACAACCGGCTGACTGCGCATGCGTCGACAGTCATGTGAAGCAAAGCTGTATTTATTAAATGAGATGTTTCTCTTTTTCTTTTCTTTTTTTAAAAAGTTTTAATCTCGCTGCCAAACTAAGACAACAACATGTGGTTGAATATGAATATTTGAAATACAGGTGTAGTTTCCAGTTCCGATAGACCTGCACTTTTTTGGCGCAGTATCAACAGGCGGAAGAAACCACAAACCCTGGCTGTGAGACTTTGCTGCCCGGAATGCAGGCTTTCAGGTACTGCTCATTAGGTGGTCAGGCACATAGCTTTCACTGCAGTGACTTCCAACTGTTTCTGATGTGTGTCCCCTTAACATGAAGCAGTTTACCCACTATCACAACTCTGTACTGCTTTTTTTAAAATATAAAAATAAAACATAAATAAGCGCTTCAACTCACAATAATGATTTACAGTAGACACAAAACATCATCTCTAAAGTCCATTTAGTTCTTCTCATTAGTTTTTCAGCCAGTCTGGAACCATCAGCCTCCTGCTGAGCCACTAAAAATTTGACTGTCCTGCTGGTTGATGTTAGTGGAACCTTATAAAAGCTTTGAAACAGAAACTTCAAGTAGCACAGAACAAAGTGCTGAGAGTGATCTCCATCCTCAGGCTTCAGTGTGGAGTCATGTTTTATCATCTACCTTCAGCTTTCACCTTCAGCTAAGTTATTTAATAATTTTTTTTCTTCTTTTTTTTTTCTTTTAAACCAAAACCAGACTCATCATAATGAAATGATTACAGTGGTAAATTGGTCAGGATGGTGTTTATAAATTGTTCAATTAAAACTACTGTTACTGTGTATGAAACAAACATCCAACATTGTCACAGTTTTCATCACAATATGCTGACTGTTGTACTAGTTTTGAGCACAAGGGGTCAGCTGTGCATAACTTCAGTCCATACAAGCTCAGTTAAACTCATCTTGGTGTCTGTCTTACTCACAGTAACAATAAATGTTTATATGTACCAACATTAACTTTAAGAATCAATCCATTGCTGCTGCCATTTTCCTCCTTGCTGTCGCTTTGGCTCAAGCTTTCACTCACAGTCTTTGCACTGAGTGAAAATCACAGACCCAGCTCTGTGATGTCAGTGCTGCCACACTAGAGGTCAGAGTTGAACCACCACAGGAGACGGATCAACTCGTCAGTTTAGAAGGTTTTTGCATTTAAGCTCCTGATATTTTGTGCCATTATTCAGTATTTTAAATTTCCATTTCCATTTCCAATCCTCATCCACATTATAAGCGCTGAATTTTTTTTTCCTTTTTACCCCAGATTTTAATTCTTGATCAGGTTGAAAGCTTCTGAAACTTTTAAAAGGTTTTCACTTGTAGCCAGTGCAGCGTTGGTATTTTATACAAAACAAACTTTTTAATAGGACGCAAATATGACAGTGAGCTGATATGACAGCTGATGTCAGCATTCAGCCACGTTCCACACACACTGACGCCATCTACAATAACATTTTAAATATTATGTTTATAGAGGAAGAAACAATTACTACAGATTGTGTGTGTGTGTGTGTGACTTCAGCTCATTACGGGGCTCCTCTGGGAACAGGTTCTCTTAACAGTGTAATTAGTTCTTGTGACTTATGAAAAAGGATTATAATGATCCTCCTTTTGTGAGGAGTTTTATGATCAAACTTGACAGCAGTTAAATGACTCCCCTCAGGCTTTTATTTTGCATCAAGCAAAATGAAACAATGTTCTTTCATAACACTGACTCACTTTTGAGACAGAAAAAAAAAAATAATAATAATTGTCTCCACAACAGCATGCTGTGTCACATGGTGACATTTTACAACTCTGTCTGTATTTGGAGAAGTGACACAGCTCCTCTAGGTGTCCTGACATGGCTGAAGCCAATTATTCATGTAGGGTTGAGAGCAGTAGGTGCAGCTGTAGCCGCGCTCGCATACAGACAAATATCTTGTCAGTGTGTCAGTTCGTCACATCACGCTGTGATATTTTCTAAACAGGCTACATCCTTCTGTCAAGTACGATCTTCTCCCATCTGTTTTTCTGCTCTCTGTGCTCGGCCCACACTTCTGTGTGCAGCTCTCTGCTCCGTCTGAATCTGTGCGTCGCTGCCAAAAACCTGAGAAAAAAACAAACCCTGGACTGTATCTATAACGTCTGTGGATGTTAGGATTAGACTGATAAATCAGCTGATGCTGCAGCGATGCAGAGTTTCTCTACCACTTCCAAAGGTCACTGCACGAGTTCTAAAAAAAGATCAGCCTGCGTCGAAATGAGCAGTTTTAGTCATGCGATGTGATCTGACTGCTGTTTTTCAGGCTTCTCTAACAAGACAACAATAAAATATAAGTGACAGCACAACTAGTCTGAAAACCAGCCGTGGTCCAGTGATTAGATCACACAAGTGTGACGTGGTAACTTGTAATTATCTCGTAAAGATTAATGTGATTGTACAACCGCTGTGGGCGCCTCTGTGGAAGCAAATTAGAGCAGTAATGATTTTAAATCTCATCTCGATCTCAGCAACTAAAAACCTAATTGTGAAATTTAACTGACACTGAATACTAATGTTAAAATTAAAATTGGATTAAATTTAATGAAATTTAAAATGAAAAATTCAAACTTGAACATCCAGGTTACCAAGGATAATCAATCAGCTCTGAATGGTATTGATTAGACTTCAGTCCTGTCTGTCAGTCACATGATCTTAACTTGTAATCGTAATAGAAGTCAAGAGGAACAAGTTTAAATTTCTCATCCCGAGTTTTGTCACTGAATTTCATTACTCCCAATTTAACTTGAGCTTTTGGGCTAACTTGAAATTTTAAATCCGAAAATGACTGAATTAATACAATCTGAACATTTTATTTTCATCCTGGACTTTTCTAAATTTGTGAAATTTGTGATTTCAAAGTAAAACTTCTCAGTGTTATAAAATTCATTGGTGTTACTAAGGTTCTCATTATTAAGGCTCTCCTTTACATGCCTCATACACTGTGTGACTGACAGTACAAATCAACAGCTAAACATCTAACCACAGATCTACTTGTTCTATCCCAACTCTCAGGCTCTTGTAACTTCAGACACATATATTGTAGAACCTGCAGCTTTAATGAGCCAGCCTCCAAAATCTTGTCAGATAAACCACAAAAAAAATAAATAAAAAGTTGACAATGTCCTTCATTTCATGACATCATCACCTGAGAGGGTTCATCAGGTTCTCAGTCCTAAAAACCTTTAAAAAAATGTGCTTTTTCATTCCATGTTGAGCCAAACAGGTGACACAAGCTTTAATTGATTTTTCTGTGACTTAAATAAAAGTGTCCATTGGCTCTGCTGCAAACTACAATATATTATCCCTGCTGAGCTCATTGATTATAATGCTCTTTATCCAGGAACTTGCTGCCAGTTGGCACAGTTACCAGAGAGGAACAAGAAAGCTGTTTTCAGTGTAGGAAATGGAAATGGCTTAACTCCCTCTAATAGATTACGGCTTTAGATCAAAGATGCTGTCAGTGGGATATTTGATGGACCTTCACACTGAATGGGATTTCTGCGAACAGCAGGAGACTGTGGAGTGGCTGAGGAGGGATTGGAAGGAGCAGAGAAATTATGAAATGACACAACTGGCAGGGCAGAGGCAGAATCCTCACTTCACACACAAAAAAACAAAAGACAAATGTCTTCAGTAATATTAGAAGTGAGTTTATTAATCAGAAACTGAGTGGTTCTAAAATTCACAAAAAAAAAAAAAACAAAAAACAAAAACAGCAGGCCCTAAATGGACATTCTACTGTGTGAGTTTGGTTCAGAAAATCATGGTTTCTTACATGTACCAGTCCTCAGTCGGTAACAGCTTGACAGAGCTGGATCAGTGGAGCCCGGTCAGCCATGAGCTGAGAGACAACGGTGAGTTCACTTCCCAACACAGAACACTTTGGAAACCATCTCTCAGTGCGATGCAAATCTAATCTCTATCACTGCTGCCTTCCAACATCCAACCAGATCACACAGAGCTGTTCAGGACTGTCTGTGGGGTGAACGTGGGCCTACATGTAGCTGCTGTACACGAGCTCCTGTTTGTTGTTGACACTTAGCATGAACTCTGCTGGTTTACAGAAAGCCTGTTACAGCCCTGTTACAGCTGCAGGACACTTCTGTCAATACTTGAGAGCAGTGGCACAGTGCTGGGTTTCAAAATAATATTCCCCACCCTATTGGTGTTCTAAATGAAAAACATACCTCAGCGTTTTTTTATTTTTTTAATAACATGTTATAAACTGGAGCCCATATAAACGTCCCTGCTTTGGATATCCATCTATTTTTTTTTTCTTTTGCCTCGTAGTGCCACATTTACCAAAAATAATTCCCACTATATTTAGGCACTAATATATTTCTATGTCTATGTCAACATGTCTACGCCTTCAACTCTTTGAAAAAAGCTATTTACAAACTTGCAGATATGTAGAGAAGGGAGGTGGAAATTTGCAGTGACATCATTCCTCTCAAACGCCATGTTGGTGGTAAAATGAAAGCAAGACACCAAGTCTGACAGTGTTGTAGAAATGTATATGAGAGGGAGAGAGCGTGGAGGAGACAGACCACTTTAAAGGCAGAAGGCACTTAAGAGGAATGAAATGAGGAGAAATTTCTGCATCTGTGTGCTGTGTGACATACAAAGTCATGTACCTGTAACAGGATTCATTTTTGAACTTAAACGGCTTCAATAGTATAATGGTACTTTTTTTTTCTTCTCTTGGTTCCTTAATGCAACTTGAAAAAAAAAGAAAAAAAAAAAGACTGAGCAGTGTTGACAACTTCCTATGTGCAAACGTTGGGCAGATCGTCTCTACCATGACTGATATTCAGTTCACATTTTACCACACCCGATCAGGTAACATTCGTCACAGCCGAACAGAGATTCACACGAGCTGCGTGGAGCTCAGGTGAAGACTGATGCACGTCAGGTGTTTGTCAGGTGGTTGTTCTATCTGGTTGGATCTGAAAACTAACAGAGCTTTGAAGGAGCGAGCACTTTGTTGTGGACTGACAAAAGGCTCGAATCATGACTGGATTACCATGCTGCTGTTCAGACGCTCATCTTCATATGTTCTGAATGATATGATAAAATGTTACCTTTTCTCAGCCTTAGAGTTTCATGTCGCCTCATATAGGATTTTTTTTTTTTTTTTTTTACATTTTTCACCACTTTACATAATCTTGAGAGAGAGAGAGAGAAAAATCTATATACAATCAATACAACTGTTAACCCTCCAGACCCTCCAGCTGTATGTCACTGAAACACTGAAGTGCAGGGTCAGTCCTGTTTGCCTTCAGCTTCGCTGAGAGAGATGAGAACTATATGAGCTTCAGTCAAACCTAAAATCACTCTTCTTTCCAACTAAAACATTTAGTCACTGCTAAAGGTTAGAAATGTTAGACGAGATCTACTCTAATTAAGTTTTAGTGAAAACATCAGCAGGTATCAACCAGGGTCCATGATGATGTGTATCTGCTGTAGAGCCTTTCCTCTGATGTTGGTGGTACCTTTAGTAATTACAGCTTAAAAATAGGTGAGTCAGTAGTTTAAATAACCTGGTCCTGATAACAGGCTTTTAATGTCACTCGCAGTAACAGAAAGGTCTGTGCTCTGTGTTTCACGTCATCCAATTTGTTTCCATTCAGAATTCAAATTCAGGCTTTTACTCTGTTGAATTTGATAGTACCATATCTAGTTTTTCAAAGTAAAACTTGTCACATATTTTCTCTAGTTTTTTTTTTTTTTTTGGGGGGGGGGGGGGGCTGGAAGGTTAACTTACAAACCCTGTATTATATCATTATCATTATCATTATTGTTATTATTATAGTGTAATACTGAATATATGTATGACAGCAAAACTCTATCCTGGACAGTAAGTTCAATATATACAAGATTAACAGCAAGCATAGAAGGACACTTAAAATGAAGAAAACGCAGCACTGATTGTGGACAGTGTTTCACAGCATTTGACTGGCACTCTTCAAAGCCTCTTACTAAGACTATCTACAAACATTAACATGGAAGTCTCTCGCAACAAAAACCTGGGCATTGCCAGCAGAGAAATTAAATATGTAAGACCGCCGATCAAGAACTACATCTTGATATGCTAATACAAGTCATGTTTCATTTGTCTTTTTTTTTTCTGATTGCAAAGGTGTAAATGCTTACAGCTTAATGCAAAGTGGTTAAACTATTACATAATTTTTCTTTTAAATCCACAACCAAATAATAATAATAATAATAAAAAAAAAAAAAACATGTTAGTATTTTACAAATATTTAAAAAAGTAAACATTTATCTATAGGCATTTTAAAATATATTCCATCAAAAATAGTCTGACAAATTTCAACAGTAGAAAAGAAAGGTTATACAAATGACAAAAGGTTTGAAGCTAAAAGTTTACAGTAGAAATGTGTCATGATAGACTGACGTTTGAGGAGAGAGAGACTCCTTCTTTTCTACCGGGCAGAACAAAGAAATGTTTCCGTTTCTCCACCTCGATTACTGTTTAAAACCATGCAATAACGGTAAATTAAGAACTCCATAATTTAGCAAAAGAATTCAGCTGGTGGTGATTAAAGTTGACAAATTCACCTCAGTCCCTATGTGTGTAATAGTTTTACGTGTTGTTGTTGTTGTCCTGTGAAATCTTGTCGCCTTTGGCAAACTTGAGCAGTTGGATTTCAGTCATGCTGAGAGCTAAGAGCATGAACTGTGGCAGCTCCGTGGTCAGACAGCGTGGAGTGCAGTCCCACATGTCATGTCTTTCACTCAACACAATGGCCCTCATCGTCCTCTCCCTTCTCAGATCACAAATGACGACTTGTGTCGAAAATCCCCCTGCAGAGAACGTACAGCCCAAATGTAAGAATTCATCTTATTACAGAGGTTCAGCATGAATACAGACACAGTATTTCATCTCTCTCACTGCTCTACAGACAGGGATTTAGGAGTAGAACAATTTAAGCACTTAAGCAGGTGATGAGCCACACTCGGCGTCTGGCAGATGCAGACCGGAGCCCTGTTACCCAAAAGTGTCTTAAGACAAAGACGTCTCATTGACTTTATCGTCTTAGTCTCATTGTCAGTCTATGGGATAAGACTGATCTGATTTAGTCATAAACATCATACACATGATACACTTTAAACGGTGAAAGTGGAAGAGTTCATTATCGCAGTAATTGTAGTAATTACTAACTATACTCCTTCTAATTCTGACTGAGTGTAGTATTACACTGATGCTGATCTCTAGTCTGCTCACACCCTGGAAATAGTCTGATCCCTGGCCATTACACGTGTGACCTACTGATAAACACTGATAAAGACCCAGACCGTTATCATGACTCTGTGTCTGAGTCTGAGTGAAGTTTTACTATCTAAACAAAACAGATGCAGCCTGAGCCAGGTTTAGTTCAGGTCTGCCACACTAGCCCTGGACATCTCTTGATTAACCATGTTTTCTACAACAAATTTGAACTAAACTAAAAAGCTGAACCAGCAGCATATGAGACCCTGAGTGTGGCTTATTAAAGCAGCAGCATGTTTTATCCCATTAAGCATAATTGAATTACTCTGTATTACTGCTGACCATATATTCAAATCTTTATTCAGATTTCCCAGCTTCCAGTCCTTCAATTTCAAAATTTGACACTTTTTAATCATGTCATTTACAAATTCTAACTGATGTCTACAAACCTCATCTTCCGTCCTGACGTAGTCCACTCCATCTCCTTTAGCTGGGACTTTGTAACTATAGGACACAAAGCACATTGAGGTTTTATGGATGACAGAGGGGATAATATTACATGTATTATATGTATCTGTTGATTATCTGAGCTGATGCCTTACTTGTTCCCTGTCTGTTTTTGGCTGGAGAAGTAGCCTCTCTTGTACGCACAGCAGATCCCCACTGTTATACACAGGAGCACTACGACCACCACCAGCACTCCCAGTATAATCCCCACAACATCAATATCATCTGTGGAGTTCAAGCAAGAAAGCACAAATCAAACACTTGGTTAACATGGTGTTAAAAGACACAGTGGAGTCCTGATTATTCCAGTCCATCATCACATGGGATTATTCATTTTAACATCGTGTCTGTGACACACTTACACACTTCCATCTTCTGTGGGGGACACTCGGAGTATCCTGCATCGTTCCTCGCTCTGCAGAAATACTCCCCTGCATCTTCTTTTCTGACGGCGATGAACTTCTGCACGGGAGGAATCGCAAACCATTACACAACTGATTCAATCTAATAAACAAATGTGTTTGTTGTTTTTTTAGAACATACTGGATTATGACAAAAGCTATTATAATGTCTGAAGTGAATTTTAGAATAAAGAAAATCAGAAGCTAAATATCAGTGGAGGGAAAAAACCAGAACTGAGCAGAGAAGGAGTCACTTTCATACCACATTTCCATTCATTTTCATAAGAGGACTTTGTTCATTACCATGTGAGTGGACTTTGATATGGAAACGAGCAGAATTAGACTTCCTGCTGTCCGTTCCTGATAAAATAGTGAACAAACGAGCTGCCGCAGTGGTCAGACATCGTCTGGGATTCAGCGCAGGAAGGGAAGTATGTACATAGCTTAACCTTACACAGTACATAAAAATGAACCCTGCTGCAGTGCTGTCAGCCTTTAAGGCAGCATACCAGAGAAGCTTGTGGTGCTACGTTACGTTAGCCTTTTAAAAACTCCAGAAAAACAGTGGGTAGTCTGCTCCTCTGTGCAATCGCGCTCAGACTCACTGCACTCACTGTATTCATGGGAGTGACAGATGAACTGAGAACACTAAGTCTAACTTCATTAAATAAAAATGTTTTCTTTTCCCTCTTTTTTATGTCTATATACAATAATGTATAACAAAGTGTAGCTTTTTTAAATATGTTTTTTTTATGTTCAAGTAAAAATATGTGTAAAGAAATAATGAATTGTAGAAAAACGCAAATCACAAATTTAGACCTCTTGCACTAAAAAAATGTTCATAAAATAACAAGAAATACTGATGGCGGAAAAAAGTTGATATACTAGAAATTCTCTGAGCTCTCTAATGAAGCTAAAACTTTTTCCTGGATTAATAATGTGATCTAATCTAAAACGAAATAAAAAGAAATTTCACAATTTTGACTCCACATCAGTCGGTGGACATGATTTCTTCACACAGGTGGAGCAGAGCAGAGCAGAGCAGGGCGATAACTGAGTTATCTGTCATCTGTCTAAAAATAACAGCCAAAACAAAATAAGTGCAGCAGGAAAAAAAAAACAAAAAAAACATCTCTTCAAACATCATCACTTTACAACTACAAGTTTCACATAAAGACCAACACTTTGGTTTGTAGTCACGAGGCCAGCATGAAGGTTGACAGGAGGGTGTTCGGGGCGAGCCGCTGAGCAGACCGAGCTGTGCTGGAAAGCGAGCGAGAATTGAGGAATGTGCAAACGAGGACAGCAGATTCCCCTCGTGGCTCAAGCCCTCTCGCACCATCAACTGTCTCCCCAAAATATCCGCCCCCACCCCTGGGCGTCAGGCCACCGTCCCTGCTGCCCCGCCCCGGCCGCTCATGCGTGTCCTTGTCCAAAGACATGCACGCTTATACTAACCAGAGTTCCTGTGTCTGCGTTGAGCATGTATGAGGAGTTGAAGAACTTGAGGCTGGTCTTGGGGTCGTCGGGAATCTCCTCCCTGTTCTTGAACCACTGGTACTGGGACTTGGGGAAGCCCTCCTCCTCCACACACGTCAGCTCAGCTGACTTCCCAAAAGGCACCGACTTCGGGACACTGCATTTTGGCACCACCGGCTTTACTGTGACACAAAACATATGACCACAGTCACTATACTGAGTCTTCATGGGGAGCTTTACAGCTAAGATGAGTTTTTAAATCAGGTGAACATCATGGAGAAAAAAAAAAAAAACTGACACCATTCTTTCGTGATGCTGCTCGGCCTATGATCGACTTTGATGCTTTAAAAAAAAAAAAAAAAAAACAATGTCACCCTAAACCCCTAAGGGTCACTGGACTGACTGCATTGACCGGACGGGTACATGATTTTTGGCCTGTGCCAAAAAACGCCACCAAAACACGCGCTTGCTTTCTTTAGCACTGCAATTCAGAGCAGATGCAGTTTCAGAGGTTTCCTCTTATAGCCCAGAACACGCCTTCGCAGCTGGGCAGGTCTGGTCACAACGCATCCTCGCATGTATGCCAGAGAGTTGGTGCGACCTACAGCACGGTTTCATCTTACAGCATCCAAAGTGTGAATGGCTAAGCAAAGGTCTCTCTTTTAAGGGCATGATAATGGCTTGTTTTCTGCTTTCAGAAGAACGTTTTACTGTATCTGTCTCATTTCTTTGACTCTACATGCAACACAGGCCTAAAACACATACACACAGACTGACTGATGATGCTACCTCTTACAACAAGGTCAATCACAATCTCATCAAATGACTTCTGGTCATCAGCGGCCGTGACCTCACAGCGATATTTCGCTGTGTCCGATCTGGTGGCGTTGGTTATCAGTAACGTGGCAGGTTCTCTGATCACCGCTCTGTTCTCCAGGTCACCTGTGGCAAGAACAACACGTTCAGCAATGTCAGTGACAAAGTCAAACAGAAGAGACTGATCTGTATGTGGATCTCACACATTACCTGAGATCTTCTTGTCAAAGTACACATAGCTTGGTCCTTCGCTTGTTATCTTCTTCCATTCAATTCTGGGATTGGTTGTAGAAATGGACTCAATCAAACATGATAACTCAATTTCTGCAGGACAGAGAACAGACGAGATCAATCAAGACTGATGAAAAACTGTTTGTGTATTTTTTTGTGTGGGGGGGTTCGTTCATTAGCTCTTACTGTCAAACTCATCAGTCCACGGTGAGTCGTTACTGGTTCTCAGCACCACTGCTAACACACTTAAGTAGCCTGCAAAACAAGAGAGGAGAGGAGATACAACATGAGACTCTGCAGAGCAGGAATTTTCATGATACAGTGATGATCTCATGCTATATGCACAATACCAACGGACATCCTCTGATGTGCTGTGCTTGTTTGAATACCCTCCTTGGGGATGTCTGCACCCAATTCACTCAGCTTTAAATTCACAAACACAGTTTATGTGAACATAAATGTCAATCCCTCATCAGAGCGAGGATCTTAACATAGCCTTGTTCTGTTAGTGTCCATTTTTAGTTGTGTTGGTCAAACCATTGTGTGTGTGTGTGTGTGTGTGTGTGTGTGTGTGTGTGTGTGTGAGATGAGGGTGGGGGTGCTGTTTCTATGCACAGTGGATAATTGCGCAGGGAGGCATGTGCCCTTTTCAGGGCAAGCTCACCATGCCAGTAGTTCAACCGCCTGCCGAGCCCTTTTCTCTCTCTCGCTTTCTCTCTCAATCTCTCTCTTCCCCCCCCCCCCCCCCCCCCCCCCCCCCTCTCTCTCTCTCTCTTTCTCTGAGCCTGATGCTGTTGCCCATGTGGGACTAATGGTGCAAAAGCACCCTGGAAAGATCTGTGTTGGTATGTGGTGGAAGGATAAGGCCTTGGGAGGGGGCACTGCTGAATCATCCTGACAGCCTATGGTCCACAAACAAATCCACACAAAGTCACTTCCACATGAATGTTAACTGAGGAACACGCTCATGAACACTTCCACAGACATATAATGACAGTCTGGCTTTCAGTTTCAGGGTCACTTGTGCAGTTTGTACTCTCACTGAAAATCTATAAAATGATAAATGTCCATTTCACCAGCCTCTGCTGCCAAATCCAAACTGAGGCTTCAAAACTATTCCTATTGTTTTGGATATTTTTTTCATGCACACGTTTATTTTGTTACATTTGGCTTTCAGCCTATAGGCCATTTAAGACCTGGATTATGATAAAGTGTAATTGTCCAACATATTCTTGTGGACTAAACATCAAACAGCTGAATGGAAGTCAGGAGGGCCACAGGCCTCACCTGGAATCACCCCTGCTGCCTCAGCACCACCACCATGATCAGAGGGTGATAGGTCGTAGGCTTATTAGTATCATGGATGGATTACTGAATGGATGTACTGGGTCCAGGCCCAGGGCCACTGGACCAGAGCCAACAACAATGCAAAACGACCACTAACAGAAAAGAAACAATGACAACAAGACAATAAATAGACAGATGTGAAACTAAGAGCTACAAAAAAAAAACAACTACAAAGTGCAAAACACATTTTTGCTAATTTTTCCAAATGTTTAAAATGAGCCCCAGTCTGGACTCCCTTTCAAACATTTCTAAGCTTGCCCCTGAGTGGTGCATACAGTATGTAGGTGTGATCTGCTACCACTTAGCGGGGGAAGTGTTGTTAGGCCTCTCATTCAGAGAAACAGGGATAACCTGACCTCCACCAACTGTCATCTGGAGCCACTACAGTGTCTAGGGTCACCTGCTAAAGCAGACAGGGTAAGCTGATTAGCCCACAGTCTTTCTGGAGATCCTGACAAGACGACAGCTTGTTTTTAGCTGCTGCTGACAGTAATGACACTGCATGAAGGTCAAAGGAAGGTCACAACTACATTTGACAATATGATCTCAACCGTCATGAAGAAAGTTTACAGTTTACAGTGACGTTTTGTGTGTGAAGCTCATATTTGGATGATAAAGATCTTTTCCTTACAGGGATTGAAATTACTGCGGAGTCACATTTGAAGCTACTGGTAGGGAAATTCAGCAGTACAACAGCTGAGGACAATGACATTTTATTTAACTTTACCAGCAGCAAAGACAACACAAAGTGTTACTGCACTAAATGGAAAAGTTTTTAAAAAGTACTTATTTTCTAACTGAGAACTTTACCAAAGAATTGCAAAGCAGTAAGAAGGAGGATGTGCTCTGCAGTTAAGACACCAGCAATCCAGTGGAAGCCTGTCACCTCTTCAGCTTCCTCTGCACACTGCTGCATGAGGAGAAGCACACACAGTTCTGGCAGAATTAAAAGCTGTGTGCAGAGGAGACATACTTCTCAACTTCCAGTGTTTCTGAGCGCCTCCCGCACTGTAGCTACACGTTTGTGCAAATGAAAGCCGTCCTCTGATGAAAAGTGACTGAACGGTAAACTTTTCTTTACTCTGAAGCGTTGGAATATGACTGACTCCACGCGTACACGATGGTGCAGATACCTGCTCCTCGATGAAAATCCCGTCAGTACAGATGTGCTATTTTTAATGTTTCTGACAAAAGCTTGTGTATGAGGTATGTCAGCGCTTACTTCTGGGATTAAGTTTCAAATGTACTGCATGTACTGTGTAACTTAATATCAAATCTAACTAGGCCACCAATGCCAACAGTCCAAAATATCCGAATATGTTGTGTTGAAACAGAATCCAAACGTTGACAGTAAATTACTCCAGGTGATTCATTTAGTACTATGACTTTCCTTTAAATGCAGCACTCAGTCTTTGGTCCGGCAGAGCTAACGGAGTGTAACCCCTGGCCCCGTGCTCCTCCTTAATTCAGAGAGTATTAGAGCAGATTAGGTGCCTAAGTGAGCTTGACGTAGAGATAAAAAGCTTGAGAGGTTTGCCATGGAGACAGCTGTCCAGGAAAAATATGAAACCCCAGCTCACATAGAGCAGCCAGTGAATTTATATGATGCTGCACAAAGTGACAATGACACAAGACATTTGAAGATGTAACCTCAGCCTCTGGGACTTTTCATGATTGTCTCACATTTTCAAAACAAAACAATCAGTTCACTGACAAAATAATTTACACATTCATCTCGAAATGAAAATTAGTTTTTGGGCTTCTTACAGTTTTTTTTTTGTAAGTGTGCAACTTTGGGTGTTCATGGTAACCCCAGTGGGTTTTTAAGTATTTAACCAGTCCATTTAACAAGCGCTCCATTCCGAGTATCCTTTCAGTAAAGGCTGCATCTTTTTCCGACTGGGACACAACAAGGAACAGCTGGACTGTCCAGTAAAGCATCTGAGCTTGATGAAAGCTCAGGAAGTGCTGACTGAGTGTTATGAGAGCGGTGTTTCCCACCTCTCCTCCAGTCTGTCGGACACATCCTTCCCTGATCACGTCCTGCTCATCCTGTCAGTGTTCTTGTCTCCTTCAATAACCGTTGTGGCCATGGTGAAAAAAACACAAAACAAAAACACACAGTACAGCCGAGCAGTGTTCGACCAGGTCTGTGTGTATGATGGTGTGTGATGAAGATTATTAGCTTTCAAACCATGCAGGTGCTCTGTGACCCACATATGCCATGATTTTCTTTTCTCTCCTTCTCTTCTCTGTTTTTCCTTCTTGGTTGGACACAGCTGTGTGAGATCTGGCAAATCTGCAAATCTGCATCCAAGTTTTTTTTTTTTTTTTTTTAATCTTCCTTGCTGCCCCCATGATGGGCGCAGGGTTTTCTCTGTAATCTTAGCGTAATGCCCTCATAACCCCCCCCCCCCCCCCTCCCCCAGGTTTCACATCACTGAATAATACAATAGGCACAGAGGAGCTGGGTATTTTTCTTGATGCCTGCACTGTGTAATGAATCCCTCCTTTTTTCTGCTGTTCCCCCTGGGAGACGGCACTTGTTTCCTGTACCGCTGCTCGGTGAATCCAGAGAGGTGAGGCTGGTATCATAAATAGAAAGGTTCAATTAAGCAACCAGTGATATTCCCCGTGGAGCATCTCCACCTCGTGCCTGCGGAGAATATTCCCACGCCCCTATGGAAGCTCAGACATCAAAGTACACACACCAGGTTTCCCTTACTATCAACCAGTTGCTGTTTGGAAACTCTTCACATATCTGAGTGCTGCCTGAATCGCACGGAGCCTCTCAGGCGAATCTGGGTTTCTGAGAGTAAACAAGCTGTTGATAAGGTCGACCGTGAAACGCTTCAGATTCTTTGATTATATTTTTAGTCACTCTTCTATCCATCCTGAATTGCTGGATTCATTAAGAGCAGAGTAGGAAATTCATTTTCTTCCCTAGTCAGACAGGAATGACGGGTTATCTCAATAAAACACTCTGCTGCTCCCTGACCAACCTGTCACATCAAAAACTGACCCCTCCAAGGCCACATCTTCCCAGCGGTATATATATTTAACGGTTTATAAAACTGACAAGAATATGTTGTATGTGTCTCTCATTTTCCGTGCTACGCCGAGGACAACAAAAAGCAGCGGTGGCTATAACACCTTTCCACAGGCAAAGTGGAATGAGCATGTGCATCCAAACACACGTGTAGAGCTGGGCGCATGAATATGAGAACATACAGTTCATGCTACATATTCACTGCATGTAGCTAATGTTACATGAATAACATGGCCTAGATACCCCCTGATACGTATTCAGCACCGTCTTCCCAATTTAAAACAGGCAAACAAGCAAACCAAGGAAGCAAGTGATCAGGCTGAAAGCACAGAGGTGGAGAGATGGAGAACGTAAAACGCTGGGGGAGACTCAACTGGGCACACTGGTCCATCATACTCCAATTATCCCACAAGTACATAAACACATCACCCTGTGCTGCTTGTTCTCTTCACCACCACTGAATAAAGGAACTTGACAGCACGAGGTAAAAAGATAAAATAAAAATGAGAAACATGTTCATCATCAACATCAAAAGATCCAAAGTCAACAAGAAAACACCAGGCAAGCAAACAAACAGGTAATTAGCAATGTAAATGTCTGTGTTCCAGTGAGTTATGAGGCTTGGAAAAATCTAATGAACAGCAGGTTCATATCCAGATCAGTGTCACGGAGTCAACCTGTCAATCTTTCCAAACACACGTTATTACTTTTTATTTTTCTGTAACATAATCTGCATCTTTTCTACTTCCTGACATTAGCACATTACCCTGAATGTGCTATGGTTCGCTAAACAGGTAGCGTGTCCACCGGCTCACCGGTAGCATGTCCACAATTACCCTAACCTGTTGGGCTACAACTGGACAACATGATAGACTAATTAGCTTAAGGGACAAACCTGGACAAACCAGACATAAGAGCTGGTAACACCAACTTGCACTGATTTTCTAGCCTTCTGACAGTCAGAAAGAAGGATAAACCTTGTAAGTGACTTCAGACACCAGACAACACAGTGAAACACTGTTCTGTAAGCACTGGAGCTCTGGAGGTAGATGACCCTGCAAATCCAGCGACAACACCAAATGTTGCGTGTTCTTGAACCCAAACAAACATGGACGGCAGCCAGCAGCTTGTGCTGTTTATATGCAGTGACATTTGTGCTGAAAAGAGGAGGAAAAAGGCTCAGGGTCGGGGCGAGAGATCCTGGCTGGAGAAGCATGTCGGACTGTGGAGCCTACGGAGGGAACCGGAGCTGGGTGACTCCAGGTTAGGTAAAGCTGTTTATCTACTCGTATGTCTCCCTTCGGGCGACACAGACAGATGTCAGTCGCCGCAAACATGTTTAAAAAAAAGTCTTTGTGAGAACAGCTAAAAGCAACTGGAAGGCTTAAGCTTAGAATCTTTACATATCACACACTATATGATTTTATCTGCAGACTGTCAACACCAACTGACCCAGACTGAGACTGACCCAGTCCAACTTGGTCCCATCAGTCATCACAACCACATCATAATCATAACTGAATAAACAGTTACAATATGCGTCTGCCTTTAACTGACTAATCATTTCAGCTCTTCTTTCATATGCTTTCAAATACATTTGACCCTATTTAAGGAAACAATTAGCAAAAGCAAGAAATAATTAGGAATAATTGGACAAACTTCTCAGTCCTAAAACTCAGGAGGAGTTTGACACAAGGCTGGAACTGACACGCTTATTTAATGATCTCAGATTATTAGATCACTCCTGCGATTAAAGCTCTAAGAATGACTACATGACTCAGTCCTTTAGGACTGGATAAAGAGCTGCCCTTCACAATTCATGCTGTGTTAAGAGGTTGCCAGGTCTCCTGTGGGGTTTCACTTGTGCATCCCTTTAAGGAGCCTCTGTTGGAATTTTTTTCTACTGAAAGCAAACAGTGCTGCTTTCAAGGGGGTGTAAATGTTTATGTTCTCATTTAAACCAAGCTGCTGTTTTTGGCTGTACACACATGAAAGCTAAGTTTCTGGTCACGGTGCACAAAAGTTCAATGTGAGCCCTCGGCTCAAGTGTTTTGAGGGAAAAGTGTTAAAAGGAGCAAAAACGTGCCTTGAGATTTAGAGAACTAGTTGACTTACATATCAGCCCTGTTCAGACGTGGCATTTACATTCGTCTCAGGTGATCCGATCAGTCAGTTCACACCTAGCTTTACAATATATCTCCGCATGCGTCTCGACTGACCACTTGTGATCATACCCACTCTATAAACAAATGAACACGTACATTATTTCTGTTTACAAAGACTGAAAACAGCGAGAGGCAGCAATGAACAGATCATTCTGTTGTTCAGACCAGGCTCAGAGCAGCAAAAGACTGTTGTTGATAGCTTCAGTAAATTAAAGGAAGACAGACAATAGACGATAGATAGACAATACAGACTGTGTGTGTGTGTGTGTGTTTGTGTGTATGTGTGTGTTCCTTGATGTGTTCCAGGGAAACCAAATTGCCGCACTCATTGTATATCTCTATGGGCTTTCTGAAATATTCAGACGTGTCCTTCACTGTGGCCCAGGACACATCCAAGTACACACTGCTAAAAGAATGTGACCACACCACCTCCAAATGTGGTCTGAGCGATCAAACCTCAATGCATCTTGGGTACATTCACACCTATACTTATACCTAGAGCTATAAACTTGTGATCAGCTCAACCAAGACACTTGTTAATAGCGCGAGTGTCTCTGTGTTATTCGGTGTAAAACAAAAGTATTACAATCAAATATTTAGTTCTCCCCATCTAAAATTGAAAAGGTGAGATGTCAAGTTCTAAACAAAATAAGATGATAGTGAGCCACTTGTGAAATGGCCCTTTAATTGCAGATCTTTGAACCATGCACTGCTTCACTGGGGTGCTGACTGGAGGCGAGTAAAAAGTTGAACAGCGTATTTCTGAAGCACTCTCATGTCGTGCATGCTTTACCCCGAGGAGACGCTAATTTCCATTTGATAAAAGTCTATGATGTCAGCTGGGACACAAAGCCTGACAAATTAATTCATAAGAGCATCACATATTACCATAAGCTTCTTTCTGAGAGACGATTACAGCTAGATCCTAGACAAAGCATGCTCTGGTGCTCCAGTTCCCATAGCAATATTGGTGATATTTCCATAGTAACTGGATTCCCTTTCTGTCTTATTTGCTGTTTCCCTTCCCCCCCACCGGTGGCCAGAGCAGACAGGATCCCACCTGTTTTGGTAGCTGTGGGAGAAAGTGACTAAACAGGCCTCAGAAGTCTTCCTCCATGAAAATAGTAACCCCTTGACATGATGACAACTAGGGAGACGTTTTAGGGCTGAGCAGGCAGGGAGAATGACCCCAGGTTGTATTGTCACAGCTGTGGTCATCCAACAGTGTCAGACTCTCCCCAGCCCCACGAGTATATTCAACTTTCTTCACCCCACTCACACCTACTTTTACCTCTCTGCTGTTGGTATGTTATGATAGCTCTGCACAAACTCATGGACATTTCAGATTACCACAGAGGAAGTATTTATGAAATAACACAGAACATGTTTAGATTTGTGGAGGAGTAATCCTTTTGTTTGATCGACTTGGGAAATCACCCTTCTATTTGAAACAACTTTTTTTTTTTCATTACATTCTGAAGCTTTCAGCATCAGACTTTTGCTGCTCTGAGCTTGAGCTGAACTACAAAATGATCTAAGGCACGAGCAGAAGACATTTTCCCCTCTTCTGCTGTTGTCATGTTAGTAGTCTACATTCACTTCATCTGTTACATGACCAAAAAAAAAAAAGCCTCTGGGAGAACTGTCAGTCTGCGTGGCAAACATGGTGGAAAAAGCCTATACTGTGTCAAACGGATAACGTTTAAAATGCCCACGCAGAGAGGTTAAAACAAAGACAGGGCAAACTGCATCAGATGCTCCTCAGCTGCTGAGAACACGTCACCACGTTTGAGCTCATAAAGAGCAGCATGTCTCTGAAGGAGCAGCAAACTTCATGTGTATGTAAAACACGCAGCTATATTAAACCTGCATATAAATGTACAACATGCTGATCAGGGCCGGAGCGGTCCACTGAATTCACGGTTTGCTACATTCAGCTCGTTGGTATGTGGGTCACAGTTTGATCTGTTTTCCTGTAAGAGCAGGAAAGAGAGCGAACATCTTCCCAGCCTTCCTATTCCTGTTTCTGATGTGACTGGTAAACATGACTTACTTCAATCGCCACTGCTCATTTAATAGAATTATTAAATAATAATCTCAAAGGAATAGTTTAACATTTTGGGAAATGTTCACTTTACGGTGGAGAGTTAGATGAGAAGATTGATACCACTCTGACATCTGTATGCTAACAATAAGGCTAATAAAGCTGCTTGTTTGATCTGTTTCCCTGCTTCTGGTCTTCGTGTTAAGTTAAGCCAGCTGGCTGTTGATGGCAGCTTCGTATTTACTGTTCAGACATTACAGCAGTAACAAGCTATTCATCCACGTCTCAGTAAGAAAGTAAATATTCCCATCATGTCTAACTATCCCTTTAACTAAAGGTGAAGCCTCGAGCATGTTGGGTAAGCCAGGCACCATGCCTCTTCCTGTGGCCAAGTACCTGCAGGATCATAATCTACACAGATGAAAGCGGTCGGGCTAAGACAGTGCTCAGTATACAATCAGCTTAGACAAGCAGGGAGAAAAGTACAGAGATGAAGATGAAGAGCAAGGAGAGGAGGTAAAGGAGACATGTATACATCTGCATGTGTACATAATAGCACTTCACCTCAGTATGGATGAAAACGTCTGGATCTGAATACAAAAAGCTTTATTGATCTCAATGCTGCATATAAATCAAATCAAATTAAGTTAAGTTAAGTTAAGTTAAGCAGACCGGCGGTGGAGCTAAGTCTTCCTGTTCACATGTTTATCCTGGACTCAGGGTGATGTCCCAGACAGGCTTTTTTTTTACCCCTGGTGGATAAACTCATTCTGTCTGACTAAAACTTGTATCCTAGTATCAGGAGTTAATTCAAATGCAACCTATGTTTACCAGGTGTACCCAGACACGGTTCAACTTTCCCCACCAGGGCTCCTTGTGTATTCATTTATTCTGCATTTACATATGAGGCCGCTGCAGGCCCTGATCTGTGAGCCCGGTGAAGCTCGGGCCACCCATGTGCCTTACTGCTGGTGAGCCCTCTGATCTAGGCAGGGTCAAAGACTGGGCCTGAGCCAATGAGAGGATGGAGGGTAGCGGAGGAGCCGATGGTGTCACTGAATGCCTGGGAACCTGTCACTTTGTGTCAGTGTTAGCGTCTACATCTGGCTCTGCTCTCACTCTGACCTCAAGCTAAGTACGACTAGCTCACAGGACTGGACCACAGAGTAGAAAAAGCAACTTTTACTCTTCCACCTTACACGCAGTTCCACTTGCCACGATGCCAGTCACTGCGTAGAGCCATCACTTCACATCAGGAGAGTCCACACTCTCTAAAAGGCTGTTTAGGAAATATGCATGTCTAGAAATGCTCATAGATCACCCTTCATGAATCTCACTCAACTTTAAGTTGTTCTCACAATTGTTCTCTTAATTTTGCTATATTTCTTGCCAGCAAATGTAACAAATACATACATGTGCTGACAGCTGACAGGTGCATTACCTTTACATTATAAATGAATTGTATACTTTACCAAAAATTTTCAAACGGACAGTGTGTGAGCAAACACCTTCCAAACACAAGGCTCTTTTTTCCTCCTCTCACACTGCCAGCTGTTCTCCACAATAAGGCATTTAGGAAGAACTGATAGCCACTGAAAGATCTTCAATGATAATATTAGTCATTCATTAAGTCATGTGAAGCATCTTGGCCCTCAGATAATCAGATCCTGGTTGCTGTGTAAAAATAGTGCTGTTGTTTGGTATCACACTGCCTCTTCACATGGTCCCAGCAGCCATGCATGCCAATGGAGACCTTTGTTTTGTGACACAGTTTCAGGCTGTAGGAGTGAATGAATGCTTAATTAAACAGAACAATAGTCTGTGGGTATTGTGACGGAGGATACAATAACCATCAAACACGTACAATCTGGGAAATGTAGAGCTAAATCTACTGAACACAAATCCAGACATGAGATCCCTGTGGAAAACATGATACACCACAGTTATATTTTGAGATGCTGTGTAATTCCAGTATTGCACTGTCTGTTGAAACACTCTGCCCCCTCCTCTCACTGTCTGAACGTCAACTATTAGCAACACGTCTATCAGTTTAGCGATGATGTGAACAATCAGAGGAAATATCCTGCAATCACGAGCTGTTCCTCAACAACAGTGGGGATAGGTTAGCATTCAAATGTCCGGGCGCTATTTATAGTAGCTGTCAGCACCAGCCAGAGCCCCTGCCGTCTGCTAATTGGGATCCCTCCCAGGTAAGAAGTGTAAGCAGCGGTAGCTCTCCCTGCCTTTCAGAGGCACCCTGGGAAACCTTGACCATACTTCATGATGAAATAATTGGCTGCTCGTTTTTCTAGCCCAGGTCAGCCTCTTGAGGGAGACAGTGAGAACGCCTTGTCAAAACAGATCGAAGCATAAGGCCAAGAGGGTGAGCGGGCCTCCCCTGGCGCAGCATCTCTGTTATGCGAACAATCTGACATGCCACACATGTTGGATGTCCAAATGAATTGGGGAGCGCCGTGGCGTCAGCTTAAAGGAGATCTAACAGGAAGGGGTGGGGGCTAATTCAACTCCCTGCAACAGTTTTCTGGGCTGTAGTGAGAGTCAAATCCCATGCTTGAATTGGAGCTGCTACCACAAAAATCTGTGTTAAATCGCTGCAAACTCAGTGCCAGAATTAGCTCCTCACCACACTCTGCACAGATGGCATCAGCGGCACTCATTGCAAATGCTTCACATTCTAGTCCAGGCTGCCTGACCCCTTCCTTAATCCTAATTAGGAATGCAATTTCCACGCAGGCCTTTTTGAAACACGATGAAAATAAACGTTTGTACGGCTACAGCGCTGGCTTATGGGTAGTATTATTTCATGATTCCAAGAGTCCACTGATCGTGACACCATTTTAAACTGATCAGTAGAGCAGGGTTTTATCAAGGACTATTGCTACTGTGCACTAACCTATATCTTCCCCTGTGAGTCAACAATGAACTGGTCAGATAATAGTGCATGGTGGTAAATCCCTGGATAACATTCTGCTGTCTGTCCCTTCAAACACACACAGCAAAACCTCCCCCACCCGATGTACTTACACACACACACACACACACACATTCGATCCTCAACAGGCATATTCATCCTTTTCTACAGTTTTCCATTAGTACGCCACAAAGGATTAAACAATAATTCCTCTCCAACATATAAAGATATGGAAATACATCACATCGGCAGGTATCAGGCTAATCTGGCTGCTGGGATATTAACATGGGTGTTTTTTGTTTGACCGGCCAGCAGTTCCGTTTACCTAATAATGCCCTATTTGGCCGGCACACTGACAGAGAGATATGGGGGGGGGGGGGGGGGGGGGGGGCAGCTGAACCACTCTGCCACAGCCTGCAGAGATAAGCGCTCATTGTTGAGTGCGTGAACGGTGAGCGTAGCTGACCACGATGAGCTAAGGCTCAACTGACAACTGAACAATAACACAACACCACAGAGCAGAGACATGTTGACTTAACGGGTCCAAAAGGTTTAATCTGCCTCACTTCCTGCGTGCTCCAAGGATGCCCCGCTGTGGGCTGAAAAGAGCTGAACTGAAAGGGTGGTTTTTGTGATGCAGCCTTTAGGGACACATCATCTTTTTATACAACTCTGCTGACTTTTATTTTCAACTGTTTTCATGAGTTGCGTACCTCTCCTTGCATACATCTACAGCATGGACAGGCTTTCAGTGTTTTTTTTTTTTTTAATGCCTCTGCACTGGGAATCATCTCATCTAGGCTCATTGTAATGAAATGACACAAACCAACTAAGCGTAAATACCAACAGACAAACGTAACAGTGCATTAAACACACACAACAAGAGTGCAGCCAAATGCACTCATGTCTTGAACTGGGTAGCTGCTCATTTGTGGCACTCAGGAGCATAATGTGTGAGGTGGCAACAGGAAGCTTATAAAGTCTTCATCACAGGGGCTCCCAGCAGCGTCCAGCTCAGGCATCAGGATGCTATCAGCTCTCACACAGCAGACCCAGGACAAGTCCCAGAATTTCTAAAGTCTACTCTTACAACAGCGGCTTCCCACAGCCTGGCTTATTAATTGGCCTTTGTTTTCACTCCGGAACAAAAAGCATCTTGTGTAAGGGAGGCCTGAATTCTGGCAGAGAACAATGGTTACACACTGACATGATGTGTGTCTGATTACTGATGGACATAATAATGTCAGAGAGCCTTTCTTTCACAGTTTAATAGCATTTAAATATGTTCTTAGGGCTCCAAATTTCACATGATTTCTGTTCTGTTCTTCTCTTCTTCTTAACAGATGACTCACAGCTAACTTGTCTATGTCTAAAAAAGCCACCCACATGCCTTTCCAGTTAACTGTTTTCCACAAACTCTGGGCTACACTGAGATCACTAACAGTCTCCAGCATTAGAAGCTGAGGCACTGTCTAACTACAGTTTACAGTGAGGCCTTTAAATCAGGCTATCCATTCCAATGAACAAACTCCAGACGCTATTTAAGGAAATACAATATAAAGGGGAGCCTTAGAGAAGTGCATCTGATTGCTTACACTTAATATCTTCAGTACCAGACAGAAGGGTGTGCCTGCTGACTCGGTGAGAAAGGAAGAGCTGAAATCAGTCAGCACGGTCAGGCAAAGATGCAAGGGTCACACGTGACACTCCGGTAAAGATTTACTCTCTGACAAAGACTTCCTATAAAAACAAGCCCCTCACAAACTATGGCAACTGGCCTGCTTGTTGTATAATGCTGTGGGAAGCAATTCCGATTGTTTCACTGTTCCTTAGTAAGCACTAATGTGAAGTACATGAAGAGGAGTGCAGAATGCGGGGTCGCCAAAAGTGTGTGACTGTGTGGGGATGACTGGTCACAGGTGAAATGAGCTCTGACAGGCAGACTGGGTGGTTGAAGGGACTGGGGGGTCACTGGGTGCCGCCATGTTTTTAACACAGGACTTTAAATGGAGAAAGTAACGGTGCGAGGGCATGATCATTTACAAAAAGAGGCACAACTTTCTCTCTCCTTGTTTGTTGAGGAGGACCTCTGGGAAAAATATTTTCTCCTTGCAGTACAAACTTGGTGGAATATGTACATTAGAAAACTTTAATTGTGGAAGTCAGAATGTGAGAGGGTTGTACTGAGATATTTTACATTTACAAAAAAAAAAAAAAACGACATGGCTTCACACAGAAACATCAAAGTTTTTGTTTTGATACGTGTTTATTCCAATCTGTGAAATACAGTAACCCCTAATTAAAAGGGTGGAGACGCCTGCTCTCATAAGCCGGAGACTGAAAACAGACTTCCAAATTCCATTTTGTCAGACACATAACTGGGAATAAATTATGACTGTTATTCATTTCAAGAGCTAGTTGTTTATGAACATTACGGGCCTATCATGTCAAAAACAACTAAAATAAATATTGAGACATCAAAGTGTGCAATTCCCAAACAAGAATCTGCCAACAAGCAGCCCCCTCAGACAACAAATGTGCATAAAGGCATACTCTGGACTCAAATAGTTTGCACAGGCAGGCTGAGCTGTGGGATAGGGAATGTTACTTGAACAACAGCTGGGGAGGGAAACCATCTGAGGCTCCTGCAGCTGACCCCCCCCCCCACCCACCCCCACACCCCGCTGAAGCCACACTTCTATCACCTGCTCAGGGAGGAATCCTTGATGGGTTTCCGTGGGAAATACCAGACAAAGGCATCAGACAGCCGAACGACTGACCATTTCATGCCACCCATTCTGTATCCAGGCTGTTACGTGACCTATGCCACCATGTGTAGAGTCACACAGGAAGTAAAGGTGTGCTTTGCACAGTTACAGTCCAACCTACTGGTCCGGGAAACAATGGCTAAGTTCCAAAGTGCTTTCATGGTAAGAATAGCGGACAGCTGGCGACCTCAGTCACCTGCTGTCTCTGCTTGCGTCAAACATAAGTGCTCGGTGGCGTCCTGTGTGCTGCGGCATACATGTGCTCCTCTGTCCAATATTACGTTCATTACACAGGAAATTTTGTCTTTTGTAACAATCAAGGCAAAGCTGAACACCACACACCAACATAATGAAAAAAATCATCATTTTCAAAAGAATTTTTTTCCTCCAGCTATGAATCCAGAGATGTTTTTGAAGATTACAGTGCTGTTTAATGGTGTTTACATGCAAATACAACAACAAAAACCTGCACACATCTGGAGCTTGAACCAGAAAGAAAAATTCAAGCCCCATGGAGTTTCTGTGTTTTACTTTTGACTGCCAAAATCATACAGATATTGCTAGTTCGCATGCAACATCAATGTACACAGATTCAGCTGTGTGTAGGAAATAAAATAACCTGTTAACTCAGTACAAGTGAACATTAGTCACAGTGAGCAGAATATTCCATTAATTATAGATGAACGTCACTGGTCAGCTTGTTGCTCCAGTAAGGAATATCCACAACTAAAAACACTAAACAGTGGAGCAGAACTAAACTCCAGAACGGCTCCTCTGCACCGGGGCGTGCTCAGCAGGCCCAGCCCCGACAAGCAATGACCACCACCGACTGGCAAAAGGCCAGGCTCTGCTTAAATAGTTCAATCTCAACACTGAGAGGAAAACAGTACAACAGAGCAGGCAGGAGTGGTCTGATAGTATTCTGATGAATAACCTGACGTCTGGCTTGGATACCAGCACATCACAGCAGTCCTTCGGAGCTCATCCCTGACTGCAGAACTGAACAACGTTACCACGCTAACAACTGCCCCAGAGGAAGCCGCCCACAGATGTGAACACTGATGATGATCTTCAGTGTTGATGATCAGAGATAAAACTGTACAGGCGCTCAGTTCTGCATGAGTGATTCTCAGCAAGGGAAGGGAAGGACGGAAGGGTGGGGGGCCAAAGGCGGGGGGGATTCATTACACTGCGCACTGGCTGGACGGAGGCTGTTCAGAGCACGGAGATACAGAATCCCTCTGAAAGTGTGTTGGAAAGCTCATGAAACCAACATTGTTCTCGCTAAAACCAGACCGCGGCAGAATGAATGGCTGTGAGGGAGCTGCAGGTTCCACTTTGGGGTGGAGTGCAGTGGGTGTAGGCCTGTTGTATGTTTTTCCACTTGTTCACCTCTCACGAAATCATACACATATTCTCAGGTTTTGTGTGTGCACCGTAAACTCCTTTACTCCTGCCGACTAAATGGCTTTTGTTCTCCTGTTTTCTGCCGTTGTTTTTTTATTTTCTCAATAAATTATTTGTTGACTCTTTGCTTTTGTATGTTGAATATTTTAGGAACCGCACATCTGTGTGCTCTCCGTATTCTTGGGTTCCTAGAGAATAACTTTGAGTTATGCCTTCACATTTGAGTGAGACGAGAGGCAGACTGCAATCAATCAAGAAACCAGTCAAACACCCGAAGAACAAGGTGTTGTCTACGGTTTTCAAAAAGTGAAAAGTCGCCTGTGATCTTCGCTGGCAGGACATCTCCACCAAACTCACTGAAAGTCATTTTTAACCAGAATTACACACAGTGACAATTTGTCTCTGTCCAGCAGCAGGTGCCAGCAGCTTATCTGCTGATTTCTTTTATACTTCTCAAGTCACTGCACTTAAAGTAGAACAGATCATAGTTTTATAGTCTTTTGTGGCTCTAGAGAGAGATGTGAGGAATCTGACTCAAGGGATGTCACTGAGCGGTCAAGTTGCATTGTGGGTAATATTGGCACATCGTGGATAATGTAGCTGTCAGGGTTAGAAAATGAAGAAGAATGCATGGAATTAAAAAAAAAAGAAACCAACGGTATTTTTATTTTCTCATTCTTTTTAACAGTCCATCATGAGTCTGATAATGTTACAGGAGTGTGATGATAAATTGGTGGAGTGCTTTTTAACGTGAACATGAAGTGGAGTTCTGCATTATGGCACATCAGAGCAAGTTCAAAAAAGACCTTAATTAATCCTGCTTTGATTATTTATTTTCATTTTTTGGCCTTTGTACATGGTTTCACTATGAAAACTTAAAAGGGACAAAAATGAAAGAGAATATATGTATGACAATAAGAGAATGTGGCCAAACAGTGTTACTGTGAACTTGAATGTGTTTCCTCTTGTCCAGGCGAAAAAATGTAGTTGTTTACCTAGTTGATGAAAATATCTCTAACTGCATCTGTGGCTATCGTTGTGGTGATTTTCCACACAACAAGGATGGTTTTATTGTCTTGGAAAATCCCTTATACTAATGCCATGTGATTATTGTGGCCCTATGAGGAATCCTCACATTCCAGATGGGTTCTTTTAAGGTTACCTTTTAAGCTCTGATAATGACCATTGTATAAATATGTTAATCTGGCTTTGGAAGTGGAACAGTCTTGTGAAAGGAAATGGCAGAGTAGATAACACAGTTATTTTGGGAATGACTCCTCTCTCTTAGAGGATATGAGGTTTACAGTAATGTTGAGAAACTGACAATTTAGTTTAACTACGATCTTAAAGGCAAAAATTTCAGGAAATCCCTTAAAGCATCTGGGCTGTGGCGTATTCCCTGGCTCATACTGCCCCGATTTAATTCCCTCCCCTTTTCTTGTTTTCCATCATTAAGCCCTGGTCATTACAGGGGACAGTATTTGAAAATACAGGCATATCCAAAGTATTATGCTCCTCTGAGCACTGCTGTTCGGTGGACAGTCTTGTTGATGCCAACAGTTCACTTAAGTCTCTGTTAAGGGTCTGTAGCTAAAATTATAGGACAGTCTCAACTTAATACTTAAGTCAGTGATCAGCTTTGAGGCTGCTGCCTGGCCATTTTGAGTGACCTGTTACAATGATGCCAAATGCCTGACAAACCCCTGAGTCACGGTGAAATCCACCCAAATTGCTTCCTCCTCTTTCCCCTCTGCTGCTTTCTGTAACACAGAAACCAAGCAGACCCACATGTAAAGCCCCCTCTGTTGGAGCTCAGACAGGGGCCAGCCACCATGTTACAAACTCGTCGCCTATGTCTGGCATCCTGACAAATATCTGAGGCACTCACTCACCCAAAGTATGCCCTCACACACATGTGACAACAGAGCGGTGTATGTTGAGCTTCTACTCTAGCCTGATTCACACAGCAAAACCCTAAAAAGCATGGACAATCTGCGTACTCGTGATCTTTTTTGACAGAATCAGGAAATTCCATTAGCGCTCCTCGATATTAACCATTTCAACTCTCTTTAAGAATTTATTCCTGTCCCATCCAACAACACTCCGAATGGGGGTGGTCCCAACACAGCCGATAAGAGGAGGTTTTAGCAGATGTGGAGGACGAGCACTCAGCTGTAGATCTTCAGGATCATCTTGTTGTCTGGTCTTTTACCTTTCATTTGGCCTAAAAGCCACTGCTGTGAGAGATCAATACCATTCAGATCAATGCCATTCAGATGACTTTCTACCAAAAGCGTTATCAGTTCCCATTCAATCTCAACATATTTACCACTAAGTAGCCCAGAAGGGATAGCCCTCACACCATATGGCCATGTAGTCTGGTTACAATCTGCCAGCTCTATCTGTCCAGTCAGCTGAATGCACACTGTACTTCTTCATGCTACTGCTGGGTTTTCTACAGCAGCAGAGCTATAGATCATAGATAATCTCTCTACTCTTATGTTCTAGTTCAAGGGAACAGTTCAATTTTTTGAGGAAATATGTTCATTAGCATTTGGGCAGAGAATTAAAAGACTGATCCCACTCTGATGTAAACATGAACATACAGCCAGCAGCTTTGCTTAGCATGAAGACAAGAAACCACTGTACAAGGTTACAAAATGTGCTGGTGCAGCTCAGTGATTAACACGATGTATTTCATTTGTTAAACCTGTACAAGTTGGGGGTTATGTGCCAAACTATTTCTTGGCTTTGGGCAGTTGCCAGGCATCCAGCAGAGACTCCAGGAAGTTAATGCTCCCAGCCAAGACATACTCAACAAACAAGCCCTTTTAAATGTCATGGAGAATTGTTGTTGGAGCTATAGCATGTGAATTAGTAAGCTTGGAGTAGCAATTGTGTTAACTAGTTGTTTCCAGTCTTTGTACTAAGCTAAGCTAGCCAGCTGAGGGCTGTAGCTTCATATACAACACACACATGTGAGAGTGTCTCACGTACTAAGCCAAAATGTGAAACCTGTGCTCTGACGAGTCTTTTGTCTTCTCACAAAAAGTCTAAATCATATCTGAACTCCATCAGGCTCAAACTCCAGAGCAGACAAAGGCAGTTGCAGCAGAAATCCCAAAACTAATTCGAACCAAAATCTAATTTGTGATTTACTTTCACACTCTCGGTCTCCCATATTATTGTAAGATGAACCTGAGATGGCGTGAAAAATGACTGCAGATAATTTGATGCTGAGCCTTTCACCTTAATGTACCTCAGAAGTGAATGTGACACTGAAGTGATAACGCTACAAAGCCAATGTGTGACCAGAAAGAAACATTTTACAGAGAAAACCACTGCATCGCCACTGTTACTCTGTCACACACACACACACACACACACACACGCACACACACGAGTTAATCATCACTAATAACTCATTTGGATGAGCACCAAGATTTCTGTGTCATGTCTTACCCCAAGCATTCTGAAATCCCCTCTCTGCAGACTGTCCTGCCAGGTTTGGAGCTACTGAGTCCCCCCCCTTTTAAGAGATGAAGACTGGGATCATGCTTTGACGTGGATTTCTAACCTCTGAGAAAAGGATTTTTTTTTTCTCAATTAGAATGGTGTTATAGATATAATTTCGGACTTGGTTGTCATGCCTAAGCTACATTCAGTGCTTGCTGAGTCTAAAAAGGCTTGCCAGCATGCAATAAATAATTTCCTCATTTTATTCATTTTTAAGTTGAGAACATCAAGGTCCAGGTCTCGCTCACTGACCAAGCCCCATCCATCATTTCTGTGCTGTGCTGTTTTGAACCCATTTTATGCTGCATCCCAGAGGATGCCACTAACTCACAGGAAGTCCTCCATCTGACATTTAGAGGCCGGATTTACCCCAAACCATTAGCATGACCTCCTGTCAATCAGCTTCGTGTCAATCATGGACATCATAATGTGTGCCTTAAATTTTTTAACAATCTTCCACAGTAGCACGAGGCAGGCCTGGCAAGAGCCTGGAGGGGGCGGATGGATGGAGGTGTGGAAACCCCCTCACAATTACACACTCCCAGATGTAAGAGCATGAAATGAGCCTGAAGAACAACTGCTCCTGATTAACAGAGGGAGTTGTTCTGGTATTAATAACTATTGGTATATACCAAGCTTATTTGCTGCATTATTATCAGTCACAGCTGCAGCTCAGATGAGATCTTTAAACACCACACTCTGCAGCTTGTCTGTTATCTCGCCAAAAAAAACATGAAGTAAAAATCACTATTTTGACAAACCACCATTACTGAGTTCCAAGACCATGACGCAGACCGGGACACTCCCAAAAAATCTGCACTCATAACAATCAAAGGTCTTTTTTCTTCTGTTTTCTGAACCTGTTCTGAGACAGGACGTTATGTTCGACTTCTCTGGGTGGTGGAGACCTGGGGTTTTGTCTCCAAGGTAACACACATACACAGATGTGTTTATGATCACCCCAGAGCTCCGCCTGGTATCTTCTTATTATCGTGGCTATGTGTCATCAGATGATTTGAATTCCATTTCACTGGTTCATCAATATAATCCACAGAATGAGATTTACAAAAGACAGAGATTTAAAAAAAAACAAAAAAAACTCCCCATCTCATTAGTGATAAACAGGTCAGAAAGATCATGTTGCCATGTTTCCTCTTGCCAAGAACTGTCCTTAACCTCATTTTTGAATTTTTATGGTGACAACTTATGGTCTTCCCGCTTTATTTCCTCTTATCACTGAAACTGTGTCAACTCCAAGGAAACTTAAAAGCCTGCATTCTATCCCCATCCCATTCAAAATGAAGAAGGAAAGCTTTTAGCCACACACTGGCTACCTTTAGAGTTGATTTTAATATTTTACTTTGATATTAGGGCTTATCTAGGTCTGATTCCTGCCATCATTAGTCCTTGAAATCCCTATGTGACCTGACATCATCGGGCTGAGCTGTAATGTTATTTTATTTCCATTGCTCCACATTTAAATTCACATTAAAATAAAAAAAGTTTCCTGGAACTGAAAACAAAAAGTTGGCATACTGTTGAGCCACTGTGTATAAGTCGTGTCCACAGTCATCATCACAGTAGACGTTTTTAATGATGGGGCCGATGGTTTGGAATGAACTGCGATCAAACACCTGAGGTTGTCAGATGACTCTGCCTTGTGGCTATTTTTAGATGGTAATTGCCCTTTTGTTACAGCCTGGTAAACAAAAGATGAATCCAGAGCGATTATCTGGTTATGACTCTCAGCGGGAGAGATGCCTCGAGCTTTTTCCTTTCTGACCGACAGCGGCTCAGCCACATGTAGTTCATTGCCTCTGCCATGTCATTAATGAAACTCCTAATTATTTCACTAAGCTGACAGCATCCCAATGTTTGATCGATGGCGGTCTCTTTTGACCTATTGATGTACTCCGTCAGTATCCAGTGAACACAAGAGCAGAAAAACCGCTATGGCGCTCCCTCCCTCCAGGGACCATGTGACCACAGATAGAGATCATCAAACAGGAAGCCACTCTTGTGCTGCCCTAAGCTCAGGCAGCCAGTACGGAGGCATCTTGGAGATTATCCCGTTGATCTAGGGTAGTCTAAACACTGAATAATAAAGTCTTGTCAAAACAAGCAACCAATTTAGATTACCACTGGTGAAGAGCCATCATTTCCAAAAGCTCATTACTCTAAACAGGATGACAATTAATTCCTTGTTCTCATGAATCCCTCTCTTGTCTGAACCCCTGCTTGTAAATCTGACCAGGTTTACCAGAAAAACCTTACGAGAAACATTCCTTTTCCACACTGAGACAATTACAATATTTTCATGTGGAGTTTTTGGCCGGTACGTACGGCCTGGAGGCTGGTTCAAGTTTATGGTTCTTTCACATGGTAGTCTTATTGACATTTGAAGCATGCACATGCCATCGCCATTTGTGGAACGTGAGTATGTTAGAGTTTGCCTTTCAACCTCAACATCTGCTGTGGGTTCCTGTGAGCGAAAAAATGATAAAAGAGGGCTGCTGAATCCCTCTCTGTGTCAGGTTAAAATGGATTTCTGTCTCAGGAGATGTATCGTCACACCCAGCTTGTTTTCTGAATGCCTTCGACTCGCAAACACTGCTGAGCTTTCTTTAAAACTCCCCCTTTCGGCTGTGACCTCAGCCAACTCATCAACAGGGGTCCCTTTTATCTCTCAGGAAAACAGGTGGTTATGATTGTTAGTCAGTGTGCATATGATGAGAAGGATTCTCCCTCCATGTGTTTTCTATTTGGAATGCTGCATTTGCTAACGTGCACACTCAGGTTTGGGAGGGACGCAGCAGATATTTCTGGTTACGCCTGCGACGCCGCTCAAAACACCACCACCCACTCCTGCTCAGCTGTTTCGGGTCATTCCACAGTGAGGGCCATGTGCCACTGTGACTTTATCCCATGGAGAGAGTGTTGTTGCACAGACATCCACATGGCTGACTGCAGTGATTTACAAATGATTACAAAACTCTGTGGTTTTAGTAATGACACAACTCCCAGCTAGGCAATAAGCACAAACCAAGCCCACGGCGACTACAGAATTCCTTTCTACTGTTACATCTGAGCAGAGACCAAAATGGCAGCTGTGATGAATGTGTTTTGCCACTGACACCTTTCACTCAGGGGGTGTCTGGAGAGAAGAACTCCTGACTTGTAACAAACAAATGCTGAACAGCAAGGGACTCCTTTTTTGTTTGTCTGTCCCTGTTTTACTCTGCCATTTACTGTCTCCACAGTTAAAATGTCAGACTGTATATGACTTGCCCACAGGGGCCGTACATGCCATTCAGAGAGTGCTTCAAACATTTGCTCACAAGCTTTGGGTGGGTAGGGAAACATCTGATGACATGCACCTCCGAGGGGAGCCACTATCAGCAGTTATCTTGGGGCACACCGACTCCTGCCTTTCCAAACGGCTACGCCACACATGCCAAGCCATAAGAAAAGCGCCAACAACCAGGCTCGAATTCAGACTAATGTTTGAAGAGTGTGCTGGGTAATGTCACCCGACGAGCACCCCATTTATGTGTGGGTTAGCGGATGTTCAAAGCTCTCCGAGTGATGCAACAACTTATCAGCAGAGGACACGGGGGAGGCTAAACAACAATCCAGTGGACAGATTTCCCCCTTATCTTATCCATTCAGATAAAGTGAGGGCTCCAATTGGATTAGGCTGACAGCCATGAGTGAAAACAAAGATAATGTCAAGTCATAGAAATGTCAATTGTCTAGGAGGAGAAATCCACTTTAGCACTTGATCAAGTGTGAAAGCTGACTCACTGAGTCTGAAACACCATCTGAACAACCTGAAGCTGCCTTTCAGGTAGTGACTGTGATGGATTAGGTTTTCACGATTAAAGTTGTTTTGTTAATGACAATATTTGCTCTTGTTGAGCCACACAAATTCAAAAACGCAGCAATAAGGTCTGAAATGTGCAGATGTCCACAGGTGTTTCTTATGAGTCAAAGCAGTGATCTCAAAGTTTATATTTGCTCAGTACTAATCCACTTTGAGCATCTTCCAAGCTTCCACATATCTTGGCTGTGCTCTTGGAAGGAGGGTTCTGGCAGACGTCCTCTTAAAGTCCATACCACTTTCTCTGGAATATTTTAAGTGAAATGGCTCAGGTAAAGCCAACAATAGAAAATGTCAGTGCATTCCATTAGATCAGATTGGAAATTCTCCTGTAAGCATGTGTACTTAAAATAACAATGGCCCTCGTCTTTCGCTCCGCTGACAGATGACTGGGCTGATATTTGCAGCTATGTTCAGTCGGGCTGGGTTTAGCCTTCACTTAGAATGGCCGGAGCTGCACGGCCATTAAGATGATAGCGACCCAAAGAATTGGAAATAACAAGAACCTCTCGCAGACACTGAAATAACACAGAGTGTGACCTACAGAACAAGAAGCGAGGCCTAACAACACGCTCATTCCTCTCTGAATTTCTTACTGGCTTTATGAAACATGAAAAAAATGAATTCGGAGCAGAGCTATTTCAAAATACAAGAAAGACTCTAATTACAGTCAGTACCTATTAGTAATCAGTGCCTATCAGGACCAATTAGTAATTCATAACACGGCTTGTGGCCAGACACAGTCAAGCCAGATTTGTCCTGTTTCTAAAGACAGCGGCGATGTTGGCTGGGAGCCAGTTGACCACATGGCTAAGCCCTGTCCAGGCAAGACAAAAGAAATTCTTAAATCTTCGCCAGTTCAGTGCCCCCCCCCCAACCTTTTCCCCAATCCCCACCCCCTCCCCCGAAAATGTCAATTGTGCTGCTATCATGCCCTGTCACAGTTTAACTCAGGGGAACATCATTAAGGGTACTGACTTTGAAATGTATCACTTGGGGAAAAAAAAAATCTGCACATAGCCTGGAGCTATGTGAAGAGAAATAGTGTTGAGAATACAGCAACAGATTTCAAACAAGCTCCACTGCTATTCTTAATTAAAGCAAAGAGAATTTCCACACACGTGAGAGATCACAGGAGGTTCTTATGTCTGTACACCCCTTTGATCTCCATGTCTATCACACCTTGCTTAATCTGTGTCCGAGGGGAGACGAGAGAAAAACAAGCAGCACATTTCATGCCAAGCTGTTCTGCTGACATTATAACCAAAGCACACTTATTCATGCATGGACAGGAAAAAAGTAGCTTTTTTTATTTAAAGTAAAATGTTTCTAAAATTCACTTGTTACACTTAAAACAAAACATAATCTCTTGAATTTCTAAACCAAGCTTTTAAAAATGATTTCATGAATTAAAGCAGGACGTGAGGCCACTGAACATTACAGCAGGGCCAGGCACTAGACACTGTGTGTATCAGGGAGGCACTGAAGGCTGGATCCATGTTAACCACCCATTGCTTCATTTTATGTATAATCTCTAATTCTTTTTATTCTTAGCAAATCTATCAAAAATTTGAAAATGTAAATTATATCTATACATGGTCCTGAATTTTGAAATAAACTTAAATTAAAAGTTTTGCGAGCCGTTGAGAGCCTTTTGTCAGGCACTAAGAAAAGGGCAACGATGAGCAAAACAACCTTGATCTATCAATTAAAAAAATAAAATCGCTACATCGCACAGCAACAAGTGGCTTTTTGCTGTAGTTCACAACAAATACCATGCAATTAAAACCACCGGGGGAAAATGTTTAACTCTTGATCCCATACAGTAGTAACGATTTAACATTGCTCTTCCTCTAAGTACAGTCAGAGTTAAAACTAATAGTATGCTGAGAGGCTTTCGGCTGGTGAGTGAAGATTTAAATGAACCGCTCGGCTCTTACAGGTGCGCGTTTATCGTGTCCAACTGCAGGACAGATAAGCTGAGGATACTGGGTCTTTGGGGCGGAGGGGGGGCACTGAAGCGAATTGATTTTCCGACGGCTGTTTCTGTTTACCAGCTCAGCTCTGGAGCGGTTTGAAAGGGTCCAGCAGCGGCAGGAGGAGGAGGAGGTGGAGGGGGTAGAGGACACTGGCTGGGCTGGCTGGCTCCTCCCGCGGACAGCCTGCTTCTTTCCGCCGCAGAAAAAGAAACCGTTATCTCGCATCACTACTTCCAACATCTCTGCCACCACCACCACCACAGCTCCAAAGCCACGTTAAATAGTTAACGGTACGGGCTACGAAACTACCTTGATTCATATTTAATTCGCAGACACAAAGTCTCTGTCTAAAGTTGAGAGGCTGAAACTTTTCTCGAAAGTGAGGACGAAAAAAAAAAACGTGGTGGCTTCACCAGGCTCCGAAATCCGCCGCTAACTGAACTGATGCTGGGGCTGAAAATGACGCTGTTCGTCCCGCTATGCTAACATGTGGCTACATACACACAGTTTACTTTACATACAGCAGCATTACTCCCATAAACACAGCAACGGACAGAGTAATGCATCTGGGAAACAATAGCTGCTCCAAAACCATCGCTCGACTCCGTACATTTGCCAGTCATGTTGACAGTTAAGTTGTATTAAAAATGGCGACCGCGTTTGTCAGTTTGTTAAGAGAATTAATAACTATATTTACTTAACGTAAATACCAGCAAGCCCTCACCGGGCTCGCTGTCAGTCTGTCTTGAGTTTAACGTTAGTTGCGTCCAGATACGGTTACTTCTGAGGCACAGTCTAGTTTTTGCTTAACGTAGGAGCAAAATCTCGACCAAACAAATGCAGAAGTAAATAGCGTGTGAGCGCCGCGTTTCTCGAGGAGAAAAGCGTGAAAGCAGCAGCCGGCTACAGTGGTTTTTTAGTACTTACAGTGAGTTGAGAGGAGAGTCAGGAGGCAAGCCAGACGTGCTTTCGCCATCTTGTAGTCGATGCAATGCTCGGTGTGACTGGCCGTACATGCGCAAAGTAGCCTAAAGAGCTTTGGTGTCGATGGAGAGAGGGAGAGAGATATGGGCAGAGACTAGAGAGAGAGAGAGAGGAGGAGGAGGAGGAGGGAGAGGGAGGGGGTATCTATTATATTAGGTTTCCATAGCTACCGAAAGCATCACTCACACAGACAAGAATTTATAGTTGACACGATGTGGGAGGCTTTTTACTACTGTGGCCTTATACTGTAGGTAGGCAGCAGCTGGGAGCTCAGATAGGAAACCACCAGCCTCCAGTCTTGTGTGTGCTGTGGGATGGAAGTGAGATGAGCACCAAAGTATATTTAACAGAGCACACTCCCCGTTTCCCCACGCTAAAATAGGAGGAAGGGAAACTGTCAAGCAAAGCAATATCACACTTATTCAGCTGGATTGATGGGAAAGCCATACGAGATGAAAGCTGTTAGGTTATGATTTCACTATAAATCCACTCCTGACTCACAGTAAGCTCCTAAATAATAACTGCAGGAAAGGTTTGGGGCAGCAAATAATAATAACATCAGCCTGCAATTACTACTTTTGTCATGCATGACAGGCCATGTGAACTTCCATAGAAATGTGGGATATGTTACAAGTTGAGCCTGACACCCTATCAGTACTGAGACCAATAGCGTACGGCAAGGCTTTCAATAAAATATTCACTTACTATTTTTCACTGGCTGTAAATCATAGCCCTGTCGAGGACTGTAGGCCCGCTCATATGTCGGATCCCGGTGACAGGCGCTCCGGCCGTGCCAGCCCAGAGCTCTCTTACCTTATTCACATGATAGAACAACAGCAATCTTGCAGAGTCCTGTCTTTGTCATAGCAGATATGGTTTGCTCTGCAGGCCTCCAGTTCTACTGACATTCATTGCTTACATCAAGCAGTTTTCTCCCTCTGAGCCCTGCTGTAACTCTGTAGCTGATGACAGCTGATGCAGCCCAGAATATAAATGTTACTCAAACCACGTCTGTGACATACAAGTCAACCACAGTTTCCCAACAGGCAAAACAAGGTTACCTGAACCTGTGTAGCACAAAATTACCAAATATACATGACTGTTTGACATGATCACACAGTGCGTATCCAAAGTGCATCATTACTGCATTTAGAAAAGTCTAATCTGATGTGATTGCAGCACTCACAGCATACTCCATAACTACAGTAATTATGTCTAAATATAGAAGTATGTCTAATTATGCTAGAATGCGTTTGAATTGTGTTACATAACACATGGAAATCTGTAATTCAAGAGATTCTAATGTGAATCAGGTGTCGTTATTTTAACCACGCTGTTGCCTTGAGGCTCTGCTCTCTAGGTTTGTATTATCAGAGTGTGGCAGTCTGTTGAAAGTGTATCTCTGATCCTGAAAAAGGGGGATACATTAAAGACAATTAAAATCTTTTTTTTTTCAAAATAACTGAAATCAGGACATTTCAATTTTCCACAAACAAACTCAATTTACAGAAAGAAACCTGAAATAACATGTTCAGCAACATCATGATTACAAATAATTAATCTGAATATAAATCTGAACATATAATTAATTGATGAATCCAGTGACTGGCTGTTTTCTTCAAGGTGTATCTTTCTTAAAAGCATCTCAAAATTGCAAAGTTACATAAAACTACAGAAAATTTCAGCCTCATGAATTAGCAATAAACACACACACACTGTGTGTAGGCAGATACTGCATGTGTTTGTAAAAACAAGCCGGAGTCCTAAAGCAGAAGCACAGAATTATCATTCAGTTCTCAGTATAGCCTTGGATAAAATGGGCTGCATATGTTCATAAAAAAGTTTGTCTCGTAGAGCAGCACTGTCAATCACAAATGATTCTGCCGTTTTAGCAGTTGGTGGGATAAAGCAGGGTTTAGCCTTGACTGTTCCACTTCCACAGTGTGCAGTTTATTTATACTTTTCAGTATTTATTTATTTATTTGAAAGCTTAATCCAGTCACTTGAAACAGCATTTCAAATGAACAAAAACGTGCCCCAATAAATAATTAATATCTGTTGTTTCTACATTACCTTTCAGCCATTCTGTAATATTTGGCGCAACCTAAACATGTAGCAACGTGGTCCTGTGCATCACTGCTTTCAATCATTTTTATTTGCAGGAGGTTGTAATAGAGGCACATTTAAAATCAACCTGCAATATGATAATGGCATTTAAGGGTGAACTCTGTGATGAAATACATCCTCTGTAAGGTGTCCTAATGCATACGGTGGCATTTCACATGTTCTGATTTGTCGTGGCAGAGGCAGCACAGGTGTTACTAATGACTGGCTTTGTAGAACTAATGAGCACAGTGGCAGGTGATTAATGTTATTAATTAGAGCTGTGCTTTTCCTGCTGCACATGTTAAAAATTCCAAAAAACAAAAAGACAGAAGATGAATTTGGATTTTTACTTCTGCAACACGTGTTTTAGTTATTCTGTTGTGGATTCGAGGGAGACCTTTGTGTCTGTTCTTCATTAAAACATTGTTTGATTTACACATACTTCCTCCCAGTGTCATTGTGCACTGAGGTTTATTACTGACACTGAACATCTCAGCTGTCATTGCTCCTTGGAATCTTGCAGACTTGTTAAGTGGAACAGTTCTGTGTAGGTTAGGTCTGCCTCTGTGTTTGTGGTTCTTCTGTGCGTGTGTGTGAAACCTGGTTGAAAATAACTGTGTGTGATCATGGAAGTTTTTTTTTTTTTTTTTCTGTTCATCTCGTTGAGGCAAACAGAATTAGACCAAAGGGCTTTCATGTTCTCTGCTCCCACAGCCCATGGGGAAATGATGGAAAACTGAAAGAGCTGGTCTCTCTGAGCGAGTTTAAAAAGATTATGAAGGATGTCAAGGCAGATTCAATAAGAGGCTGTTTATTCATTGTTGAGCTTAAATCTATTTCAGCTTGTTTCCTGTTCCTGCTGATCTGCTGTTGCACTGCTGTCCCTTGACTGTTCCCATTGTGGCGTTTGACTGAGAATTTACCTGCATGAGCCTTGACACTAATTGTGTTTTTGCTCATTAATATTTATGTCATCAGGCTAAGTGTGTACAACTGTGGTGCCTGGCATTATACTTATTTCTTGGCCAAGTCTTTCTTAACAGTTAAAAATGCAGAAGAGAAGAGTTTTTAATTAAATCCCAATAAAACTACTTGGTTTAATAAATTACAGACGAGCTCATTTGTTTTTGCATTGACACGTTGAAGAACGTCCCACTGAAAAATATGTCATCAATCAAACTTCCTGGTTTGGGTGCTTTTTGAATGGCAGTTTTTGGTTCTTATTTCTCCCATTCAGCTGTAATAAATCCCTTTGGTGGCCAGAGCCAGCCCCTGCATGGTGGCTGCATCTCTGTACAGACAGTCATTCATGGATCAACCAGCCAGATGGTAATATCTGATGGCATCCCAAAGGACCTGAATTTCCAGCCCTAGTCTTTTATTGCTGTCATGCCAAGTTAATCCTGCACTATGAACATGGGATGGCAGCACCTTCAGTACGGCTAAACTGCAAGTCAGTGTACAATACATGCACATTTTTGTCTTTAGAGCACTAGAGGAGAAATACATTCACATTGCATTGTGCAGGTCAATTAGATGTAATTCTTATTCCCCCCTCCCCGAATGTACAAAAAAAAATCTATTTTCTAACAGCTCGAAGCGAAAAGTTATTGTTGTGCAAATGAAATGTGGCTAAAAGTCAAGAAACTTTGTGCAGCTATTCAGAGAGGCTGCTATCATCACCGCCAGATGCAGACATTACTGCCATCGAGTCAGAGACAGTGACAGGGCTGAGTTAACACCCTCCAAGACTGTTTTCTTTCAGTGAATCATGATTAAAACTGTGTTAGTCTGGAGATCGTGTTCCAGGCTCTGGAGATAACCATGCAGCAAAAATAATCAGAACATGAGCTTCACAAAATGGCTTGTGGTGTGTTACATTCTACAGCAGTGTGACAAATTCCATGTCATATATATATATACCTGCCATACAATCCAGCCTGGACCTGAATATGTTACAGTTCAGGGGTTCAGTCTGCATCATGAGTCCCTCACTGACTGAGAGAGAACATTTACAACTTACATTCTTATTAAGATGATGAGGAACAAACCCTCTGAACAATAACATGACTCATTAGTAAATCATATAGTTTATAAGTTAAAGCAATTCATACTCCTCTTTGATGTTGTAATCTGTGAGATCATAACACCTCCTACATATTGAGTAAACCTGTGGGCGTCACAGTGCTGTCTTCTCCCTCTGATGTTCTGTTGATGCATGGTGAAGTCTGGGTGGGGCTCTTTTCTTTGTCTTTTCAGTCACAGCTGATGCTGACTATCCAGTGATATTTATTCCAAACAAACTCCTGCTGCTGTGGAAAACATCTGTGCCAGCTGCTGAAATGTCCTTGTCCTTTCTCTACTCTGTCTCTACTCAAAGAGTAATGTACTTGAGAGTAATGTTTGGGCTGACGTGGGTGTTATGCATAAGGTGCACCCTGAGAGGAACATGAATGTGTCGCTCACTCAAAACCATATGCCAGCCTCATGGTGTTGACATAGAAAAGGTCAGGGGACCACATCTATTTTTGAAGAAAACACTGTTGTCAATCCATCAATCAGGTGGTGAGATAATTGACCAAATAGGTAAAAACTCTGACCTGCCCGTGGCGCTTGAGGAAGGTCAATAAGAATCATGCTCTGGGGACCATAGAGGTCTGTACAAAATTCTATAACAATCTGTCAGAGGCTGGAGGCTTGGTTGCAGCTGCTAGTGTGGCTAAAAACTTTCATGAACTTCCTATATGTCCAAACAGTACTAAACTAAATCATTATTCAGCTTATTCTGGATCAGCTTTTATCATTTTGCACTGACAAAAAAAAAAAGCTACATAAATTCCAAACAAGGATCTTTCGAGCTAATTTTATGGCAGAAACAAAGTATGCCAAAAGTTGAGGGAGGACTATACTTTAACAGTCTGTCTGCTCATGGGGACTGGAGGACCATGAGACATCTACCCAGCAAGGAACACAACTGCACATGTACTCCTTACAGTTCAGTTATTTCCATAGAACAACGATGTTATGTTCCACGGAGTGTAGACAGATACGACACAACTGAATTATGCACCAAATGCATCAGGTTTTCCACTGTGATGTGGATAAAAGGAAGTAGAACTCTGCAACACACACACACACACACACACACACACACACACACACACACACACACACACACACACACACACACACACACTCAGATTCCCACTCCCACGTACATACACACTACATTGCCTCTTTTGTTTTCATTGTGTTCCTGGTGTCTTTTGAATAATAGAAGTGGCTAGAGACTTACTGAATTCTCAGATTTACTTCCAGCACTTAGAACAACACTCCCCCTTTCTCCATTCAGTCAAAACTCAGGCCGTCGGCAGGAAGCCTATATAGTGTTTGCAAATCTTTTTTTTTTTCCCTTCTTACTTATCTGAGCTTTCTCTTTAATTGCACGCGGACAGAGGGAGTAAGAGATGTTGAGCAACGCATTAACCTGGGAATTAATAAATCAACAGTGAGGGTATTTGAGGATCATCTCTTGCGCCTTTTCAACAAAAATACAGTAATATTATGTTCCCTTAGCAAGTTAGAAAATATGCATCGTCTATGTCAAGCACAATAATTATTTTGCTTATTTCTTTCTACTTCACCATTTTCCATAAAATATTTAATATTTCCCTTCACAGGAACTGATTTTCTGATTTTTCTTGTAGCTGTCGATTGACACAAACATGTTAATTAAGGGACAATTTGTACTAAAATCTTCCAAGGTCAACCTGAAATGTCACATAACTGATTGCACTGTTTGTAGCGCTGATAATTGCTCCACAGATAGAAAGTAATATTACATTTTCAGTGCTGAGAAATCAATACATTGCCCACCTCTTGTATAAAAGGCAATGTATTGATTTTTGTCCGTCTGTAACTGAAAGCAACACACAACCCTTCTCTGGGAAACAGAAAAAATGTGAAGTACTGGGAAGCTTGATCAGGTGCATACATCAAGAAGCCAAATTATTTAGCATCAGAAAATGTGATTATGCTGCACAGGTTGCTTATGTAACTGATAACTTGGTATGTATCACTGTGTGTGGAAATTCACACACAGTGTCTTCACCGATGTACATGTGAGTAGATAAAGACAAAATATTTACTTGCGGAGGAACTTCCAGTTGTCTGCTTTAGCTCTCAGTGGCCTTGAGGTGCACCAGCCTCTGTAAACACTTCAAACTGTGACTCTGTGTCCTCATTACAACCAAACCCAGACACGTGTACCACCAGACTGCTCACAAGCAAAGCCTTCTGCTGCTCTCTCACCTCAGGCAAACCATTTGTTTCTCATCTCACACTAGCCTACATCTTGCGCCTCCACTTGGAAGTTCCCACAGAAATCGAACACATTGCAATATTGTGGTTGGACCCACAGTTTGGCTGCGCAGCTTTTCAAATACCAGATGGACAAGTTGGTCCGTTCACAAGGAGAGGAACAGAAATCCCCCTCTGCTTGTTTGGCTCCATGAGGGTCAACATTCACCAGAACTGTGCAGGGTCTTAGGATCTGCAGCAACGTTTATAGCATGTTTCCACAAGATCAGGGAGTTCAGATGTGTCCTTAGGCCATGGTGGAGAGCCTATCATGTCATTATGGTTATGAAGTGAACCAGTATGAATATTTACTGACCAAGAGAGACGCTGATAAATACTAGAGGTGTGCAAGCAGCTGATGATACGTTAAATATAAGTACATGTTGAATTAGTCATTTCATCATGTGGTATGTCAGGGAGGGAAAAAAGTATCAACATCCAAAGAACTCTTCAATGGGTGCTTGATTAAACAGCAGCAAAAAGTCGAATCCACACACTGTTCTCTGCTCCCACAAGACTTTTTATTTACTGTTGCTGTGCAACATTTCAATGAATCAGACCTTCTTCAGCTGTACCATGAAAACAAACATTTACACCAGTGTGTTTATTCAGGTGTAAATCTGGCTCAGGTTGCATTCCGTGTTTTCATCCTGCCATTAAGTGTTTGTAAAGAAACGTCTCCACACCACAGACAATTTCCGATAACGTGGTGCGGTGCAGCTGAGACTGATGGGAATGTCATTTGTTGTGCAGATATTTGTTCATGAGCCAAATGGTTTAATTAAGTTCTTAAATAAATTTCCAGAGCTCTGCACCTCATATCATCAGCAAACCCATATTAGTTAGGTCTTATTTGGTTTTTTCATTTTTGTTTTTTGAACAATCTATGGCAGGAATGTGATGGCACATCTGGTCAGACGTGCAGAGGTGGTGATGTTCAGCACATGCCTGTAAATCTTAGCTCACTTTCATCTGAAATGCATCTGGTACTCAAACTACATATGGTTCACACACATGATAACTTACTGTACCTCATATTCATATCAAAGAAATCCAGCAGGAGAATCTGAAGTAACTGTTTTCACCTGAAAGTGTTTTTTACATGGACATCATCTAAATCTACAATAACTATATATAAAAAAACAAATAAATAAATAAAAATTTGACACATCGCCAAAAGAAGTAAATGGCACAGAAAGGTTCAGTAAAGCAAGCTGACTTCTAAAAGTCATATTTATACCTCTGTCATCATGCTGCTCATTTCTCTGGAAAATAACTGACTATG